>NC_050447.1:55863832-56151332 GCF_903995425.1 Onychomys torridus
AAGTGAGTTTTACCACCGCAGATCTGAAGGGGTTTGGCAAGTGTGAGGGCTTGACGCACCCTTGGCCCCCACGGAGTGATAGCGCGCCTTCCCTAGGCAGGGCTTGAGGTCAGGAAGGGCAGCAGGTGCAGGGGAAGGCGGAGCGCTCTGGCACGCGCCAGCCGATCCCGCGAGCAGCCAGTAAGCGGCGCTGGGCCCCGGCGCTGGCGGCCAGAGGAGCGGGCTGCGGATTACCTGCAGCAGCCGGGGCTGGCAGCTCCTCCCCGCCCGCCCAGCCCGCCCCCGCCGCCGCACTACCGGAGCTCCGCGGGCTCCAGGCACTCGCTGGCGGGAGCCGGGGCCGAGCGCGCCGGCTAGTGGGGCCTCTTCCCTGCGTCTTCAGGCCGGCCGCCCTCCTCCCGCACGGTGCGGCGCAGGGAGGCCCCGCGCCTCGGCCGCCCCCGCTTGCCCGCCTCCGCCGCGTTGCAGGGGGACCGCCGGGCTCACCGCACCAGCAGCGCGGCCCCGGGGCGCCTCCGGCTCCTGGCTGTGGCCGCCGCAGGGGCAGCGACCTGAGCAGCAGCCGCCGGAATCCCTAGAGCATCCCGGGTAGCAGTGACTAGAGCGCCCAGAGAAGCCGCAGAAGCAGTAGCAGCAGCGTGAGTGGCCGCTGTCGCCCGGGCTCCGCAGGGCTCCGTAGCCGGCCCGGCCAGGAGCGCGGAGCCATGGCTGATGCGGGTGAAGGCGAGGACGAGATCCAGTTCTTGAGAACTGTAAGTGCCATGTCGCGGCGCGCGTCCTCCCAGGGGAAGGGGCGCCCCGGTAGCCACCAGCCGAGTGCCCGCAGAGTGACAGCCGGCTGCGGGGCCGGAGGCGCCCCAGGGATGCTTGGAGGGGTCCGCATCGGCACATGTGTGCAGGTGTGCGTGTCGGTCTGGGAAAGGGCAGGACGCGTGTCTGTGCGCGCGTGTGGAAAACCAAGGGGACCCTGTGCGGTGACAGCGTAGCGAGCCAGCGGGAGGTACCCGGGCTGGTGCTGCTCAGCTGCGGGAGCCCAGACTGACCAGGGACCTCTTTGACGGCCCCAGGCTAGGGTGCAGAGCCGCGTGTCCGTGGGGCACGCGGAGCGTGGGGACTCCGGCTGTCGCCGGCCGTCCCTGGGGCTTTGGGGTTGAGTCTGCGCGCTGTCACAGAGCGCGGACATCGCAATCTGCGTACTTGGCATAGCTCACATAGTGAGTGGCCCAGTGCTGAGGAAGCTGCCCCGAGGATGCCCCCAAGTCAGGATACGAATGCCACAAGGGCTTGCTCCAGTGGTCCCCATGGTTCCCAGCGTGGTGCCATGGTGGTTTTGTGACAACCGCTTGCAGAGCACATGGGAACCGTAGTGTGTGTGTGTGTGTGTGTGTGTGTGTGTGTGTGTGTGTGTGTGTGTGTTTTGTTGGTGTGTGCGTATGTGTGAGTGTGTGTTGTATGTGTGTGCGCGCCGAATGAAAGCATTTACAGAGGGTGGGCATCATGAACGAGTGTTGTTCTTTAAATGCTTGTTTGTTGAATACTTAGTGCAGCAAAGAGTGCGTGCCTGCAAGTGAGTGAGTGAGTGAGTGAGTGAGTGTGTGTGTGTGTGTGTGTGTGTGTGTGTGTGTGTGTACGTGCACGCGCAAGGCGAGGGTGGCTGCCCAGAATTTCCACACTGGGTGATAGGCAGGGAAAGACTGGCCTCACTCTAATAAGATTCCTTCTCCGTAAGTGCCTCTTGGCGCTGCTGCTTCCTCCCTGACTTGTTTTAACCCTGCAGATACTTCCCAGCCCCATTGCTCACCTCCAAACCTAGACTGAACCTCCAGGACCAAAGAAACGCAGGAACTGTGTTAGAACAGTCAGTCCAGTTAGCCTTCACTGCATGATCTCGGCCCTTCCTTCCCCACCTCTTTTTTCCCAAGAATATCCTG
Organism: Onychomys torridus; assembly: GCF_903995425.1. Taxonomy (NCBI): domain Eukaryota; kingdom Metazoa; phylum Chordata; class Mammalia; order Rodentia; family Cricetidae; genus Onychomys; species Onychomys torridus. The sequence goes on from NC_050447.1 coordinate 55,865,764, forward strand.
ACAGGATTCCTGGATTTCAACCTAAAACTGCAAGGTTTTTTGTTTGTTTGTTTGTTTGTTTGTTTTGGTTTTTTTTTTTGGCTGGGATTTATTCCCAACAGTCTAAACATCCCACTTGCAGGTACAATCCCTTCCATAATCACAGAAAACACCACAGATGGGAAATTTTTGAAATACTTACTAGAAGATAATTTTTAGGTGTGAAATCATGTTGATGTGTTTGGGTGAAATCTGGAGGGTGGCATTAGAAGCCCATTCCCCTGCCCCTTTTGCTCTTCACTGGTATTTTTTTTTGGGGGGGGGGGGGGAGTCATTTGTACATCAGAGGGCATTCCAGAGAGGGCTGGGAGTGCAGATCTGGGTCCAATGGGGAACACTGACCTGAGCCACACTCTGCTGCCACAGACCTTTAGAGAACATCTTCACTAAGACATTGCTTATGAGGATATTTGAAGCCTTCTAGTCATATAGTTTATTGCATTTCTTAGTGGACAATTGTCTAGAAGTTCTGTTTTGTTTTTAATGAGTTAAGCCATAGCCTCAAAACTAAAGAATGTCTTCTTCAGGCAGACTATATATTTAGTTGCTATATGGCTTTAAAATTCAGTTTGTAACAGACTCCACAGGGTTAAAAGTAGCTAGGAAATTTTGGCTGGTTCTGTACATTCAAGGGCTCCCTGCAGGCTTAAATGTTAAGCCCAGCTTATGGAGATGCTGTTATCAGAATGCTTAATGGGGGACTGAGGAACTGTGCTTGCCTGTAGGTTTTTTTTTTTTTTTTGCTTCTTTCCACATATAAAGTCATGTTAATTCTATGCTACTTAACAACTGCCTGTCATCCAGAGCAACACCTTTGATAAGTGGGGCTTGGGTAAGGTCTGGCAGTCCTAGGCTGAGATTCTTCTTTTAATAAAACATTAGTAGGTTGTTGTGCTGATGATAAATGACCTTGAAGGAGTAGCACTGTGAAGCAATGTGTGTGTGTGTGTGTGTGTGTGTGTGTGTGTGTGTGTGTGTGTATGTGTACCATTTGTGTTTTAAAGGAGTGCATCTTTTTCTTAGCTTGTGATTTTAATATGATAATTTTCATGTCTTTTCCCTGCTGCCCTGTCTGCTGCCCTGCGTCCTTTCCATTTTATTCTTTAACCTGAGCATGTTGGTGGTTCAGTAATGTTAATGAGGTTAGCAAAGGCAAGTGTACCAGTCCTTTATTAGCCTCACCCCCCCCAAGCATTTTTTAAATGTGCAAGTGTCAATATGAGTAATTTCATTTTGCATTTATTTATTTATACAAGTTTTCACTTGCTAGCCTAGGCTGGCTCTCTGTGTAACAGGATGGTATAGAATTCCCACTCTTCAGAGAGCTGGATTACAGAAGTCACCATATCTGGCTTCATTTTTTTTCTTTTTCCTTTAAATTAAAAAAAAAAAAAAAATCTCAGGCTGGCTTTGAACTTGCTTTGTAGCTGAGGATAACATTGATCTATTGATCCTTCTGCCTCCCATTCCTGAGTGCTGGGATCACAGGCTTGCACTCTCACCACAGGTTGATGTGGTGCTGGGGAATGAACCCAGGGCTTTGTGCATGCTGGGCAATCAGACCCCAGCCCCCATTTTGTTTTTTAAAGGCACATGTACCAAGGAGCATTAATACTCTGCATATCTTGAGGCAATAGTTATAACTGAGGACTTTCTGGTAGTAATAGACAAAGCTATTATACATAAAAAAAAATCAGTCATGGGGACACCATTACTGTGCAGTGGACCAGACATTTATACAATCTGATTAGCATACCCTGATTATCATCTTGTCTATTGGATTTGAATTTTGCAATCCAGCACATTGATGTGTCTTTCTACAAGCCACAGCTCCTTCCCTTTTCTTTTCTGAAAGAGGTCTGAGATGATTACTCAGGTACACAGAGGTGACATCTTTAATGGAGCCTTTCCATGAGTTATGTATTTTCTGTTGCTATGAAGGATGTCTTCGTTTGTGAGAGCTTTTGTGACTGTTAGCCTATCAGCCCAATTCCCATCTCCTTTCCATTACACTGTTGCTGGTTTTGTTGTCTGCCAAGATTCCTTCCCAGCAGGTGATGGGTGGTTTCCCTGCCAGCTGGAGATGTGCTCCCTCTGATCTGTTTATATTTACAGGGACTGAGAAGATGCTGTGTAAACTTTGGATGTGCCTGACACTTGGGGTAGATGAATCCTATCATAAAACAAACTGTTAGAACCCAATGGATTCACCCACCATGTCCAGACACATGCATGATTTGAGATGTGTGGCTTCTTTTATCTTAAGAACTTTTATGGCCTTCTCAACATAGCAATGAAGTATAAATCGGTATTTAAAAACACAGATCATTTAAAAAAAAGTAACCATTTATTACTTATTTGGTGTGTGTGTGTGTGTGTGTGGGTGTGTGTGTGGGTGTGTGTGTGTGTGTGTCTAGGCCAGAGCTCAACCTCACATGTCAGTCTTCAGGAGCCATCCACTTTGCTTACTGAGACAGGGTCTCTCAGTGGGACCTGGGGCTTGCTAACTAGGCTAAGCTAGCTGGCTGGCTGGCAAGGCCCAGGGATCTTCCTATCTCTGCTTCTCCAGCAGTGGGATCACAAATATATAACACTACACTTAGTTCTGGGAAATCCAACTTAGTCCTCATGCCCAAGCTATATCCCCAGCTCCTCTTCCTCTCTTTAGAATTATTGTCTACATTATCAAATGTGCATATTTTGCACTCCTAATTCTTGGTGAGGGTGTCTACTGCACAGTAGGATATTGTTTAATGTTTGTAGACTTGTTCTCACTCTGAGACAAAACTGGATAATAAATACAGAGATGGGCAATTTCTTCAAAGTGTGTTAGGTGCTTTTATTCAGCGGTGCTATAGCTTGAATTGGAAATATCCTCACAGGCTTATGTTTTGAATGCTTGTTCCTTACACAGTGACAGTGTGGGTGGGGACTGGGACCTTCAGCACGTGGGCTTAGTTGGCAGAAGCAGGTCCCTACAGGTAGACCTTTGAAAACTGTAGCATAGCCTGGCTTCTTCTAGTCTCTGGTTCTTGGTCTGTCATGATGTGACTGTCTTCTGCCACTCTCCCACATCTTCCCTGCTTTGGTGGACAGAAACTCCCTTAAGTTGTTTGTACCTGGTAATTTCATTCCAGTAACATGGAAGTCACTAATACAGGGAGCATGTAATTGGAGTGTGCTTTGTTCATGGCAGTGTGCCAGGAACCTATGAAGGGCTGTGAAGCTATGAGAAGACATAGGTCATGCAGAGAAGAAATGATGAAACAATTGGGCTTTGTACACATAGAAGCGGAGTCACAAGTTCTGTTTGTGAGGACTGTGCCCCGTATGTTGTCATGGGGGATAGAGATAAAAAGGTGATGAGTGTGGCCATGATCTTTAACAGGTAGTGTTAGTGGCAGTAAAAGCATACTGTGTTTCACATCAAATATGACAATAACAGAGATGGAGCATTGCTTTCCTGTGCCCAGGACTCTCTTGACATGTGTCTCCAAGGATAAATCCACACTGGGCATTATGACTGGCTCATAAGTCCTGTTGGGTCATGGGAATGTCTGGAGAGCATTTCATGTTGAGTCACAGACAATGGAAAGCTGCCCTTTGAATGTCTTTGGTGATTCTCAGAGAACCTTGAGTTCTCAGTCCCACTCTTGTCCTCTTTGAGACACTCTAGAGCAGTGCTGTCTTCTGAAGATGGGGTCATTTTTTAGTGTGAACCTCCTGTTCTTGTCGTGAGAGACTGAGTCACCCAGGGGTGCCAGAAGAAGCTGTCCCTTGGGAGTCTGCCTTCCACAGAAGAGGACAGCAGATGTGTGAAGGGGAGGAGATGGCTGTGCTGGCACTGTTTATCATGCATGAGGTACTGGCTGACTGGCTGCCATGTGTAGGACATGGTACCCAGTGCTTAGACACAAATAGCTTGGCCATCATTCCTTCCTTGAGAGTTTGTACTGTCTCTGTTAGGAGATATGAAGAAGGGGAAATGGAATGTTCTACTTTGAAGAACACTGGGAATGGAGCTTGAGAACAGATACTCTTAACAGGAAAGGCTGGTGAGGAGAAAGGGACACTTGATGTGTGTGCTCTCTGAGGCTTCATGGGGATGACAGGATCTCCAGTTAAGAATTTTCAGGCTGAAAAGGAGCTTCAGGGATTCTGGTCCAACCCTAAAATTTGATTATGAAGGGAAATGGAAGGACAAAGATGTTGGGCCATTTATTCAGCTCAGACAGGAGAGCCATAATTCATTTGATTCCTGGAACAATTCATTCCGTCTATAAAGCCATTAATTGCACATCTACACATTAGGAAACCGAGTGACAGAGGGGTGAGATGACTCGCTCAAGGGCAATTTATGAGTGAGGAATGTTGGAGAGCTAGGTTCTTCCAGAGGCCAAACTCTTCTCTCTTCCTCTTTCCCTTTTCTTTTCTTTCTCTCCTATCTTTTCCTCCCTCTCTCCCTCTCTCTCCCTCTGTCTGAAACTTGCTAAAGACTGACAGGGATGACTAGGAAGGAATGGTGACTGGGCTCTCCGCTCCACCATCCCTTAGGGTTCTCTCTGCCTTTTATTGGCCTCTGAGTTGTTTAAAACTCCTTGAAGTTGTAGTAGCAGCTCTGGAAACTCAGACTTTTTCGGGGGGATGCACTGTGGGCCTTGCCTTGCCAGTCCTGTCTCTTGAACCTTCACCTGCTCACCCTGGGAACTGCAGATTGCCTTTGGGGCATGTGCTATTGCTCCCTGGTGAGCTGAGTGCTGAGAAGCCTGGTGGGCTTCTGTGTTTGCATGTCTTTTGAGTTCTCCTTCCAAGCTGCTGTGACACCATCCGAGTCCTCTCATTGAAGAGGTGAAGCCTTGGCCATGTGCTCACTTTGTATTTGTTTGAGTCAGCTGGTTACCTTGTTGGAGAAGTGATCTTTCATATCAACAATGTGCCTCTCTCTACAGGGGTGGGGTTTGGAGAGTTTGGGTGAGGAGAACATGAACAGGGGCCATGTGGCTGTCTTTTTGGCTTCCTCCTCCCCAGGAACACCTCATTTTGCTCTGCTCTGTGCCCTTCAGGCTTCTGTCTGTGGGTGTTGGGAACATGACCCCCTCCCCCAGCCCCCGTTGCTGCTCAGGAAGGCTGTTGCTGATCACTATGTGACCCGTCCTCTCTGTTTGATTCGGTCCCTTGCATTCAGCCCAGTCCTTGGCAAGTGATCCTTTCATTAGACTATTTCCAGTTAATCCCATGAGAGTGCCCATTGGCTCCTTGGCAGAGTTCTGATGGAATAGGCAGGAAACATAAAGGGGCATGTTTGGGAAATAGATGACAGAGTGATAGTGTGGGCCATGGCAGTTGCAGAAGGGGGAGGAGCCTTGAGATCAAGGTCAGGGGTTTGAATTCTATATGTAAGGCAAGAAGGGCCTTGCAGTCACTTGTCCTTTCCTTCCCTCTGGAGGGAGGGAGGTGAGTCAGACCTGTCTGTTAGGAAGATGGGTGAAGCAGCAAATTATAAATGTATAAATTGGAATAGTGAGAGCACAGCCCAATGCTAAAGCCTATGAGGAGAGTGCCATCTCAGAGTTGGTGCCGGATAACTAAGGTCTACATCGGGGTGGTGTCTGTGGGCATACTGAAGGACCCTGCTGAGGATAGTCAGGTAGCTGATTAGATATAAGGCCAGGAAGAAGACACAGATGAGCTCGCAAGACTTCAGTAATGGGGTGAGTTTGACTTGAAACCAAGAAGGTTTTATGGGGAGTCAGTGGGTTTTGGGTTGCTTTGGAAGGTTCTTATGGACTGAATTTCCCCCCTGTAAAGACAAGTTGACACCACTAGTATCCAGAAGGTGACCATATTTGAAAGGAAGGTCTTCATAGAGATAATCAAGTTGAAGTGAGGACGATGCAGTAGGCCCCAGGCCCACATGGACAGTGCTGTCACGAGAGGGGCCTGGAGGACGGACCCACCTCAGAGGGATGACAGGAAGACATGGAAAGCAGCCATGCAGATCGCAGTAATGCGACTACCTGCTAGGAATCACTGAGGCTTCTAGGAGCTAGGGTGCGGGGGCAGCTGGGATAGATCTTTCCTGTCTATAGGAGGAGCCAACCCCATATTAGTATCCTGGTTGTGGGCTTTGACCTTTTCACCCTGTGAGGTCATAAATGTCTGTTATTTAAGATACTTGGTCTATTTTGCTTTGTTAGAGCACAAAGTTCGAAAGTGAACTTTATGCTTTACTTTTAAAAAATTATTTTGTGTGTTTGTGTGTTTTTTTGTGTGTACATGCATATGGAGTCATAGTGTTGATAATTGTGGCAATGACATCAGGCCTCTCTCCCTACAGGGCATGAGGAAGAGGAAGAAAAATAAAGGCGTAAAAAAAAGGGTTGTATTAGTCCTCTTTCCTTCCCTGTAACAAATAACCCACATAATACATTAATGAAGAGGAAGACTTTGCTTTGGCTTACAGTTTCTGGAGGTTTCACTCTGTGATCCATTGGACCCATTGCTTCTGGGCCTGTGATGAGACAGGTGTGCACAGGAGGGTGAGGGAAGCAAAACTTCATGGCCAGTGTCTTAGTTAGGACCACTATTGCTGCCATGAGACCCCATGACCAAAAAGCAAGTTGGGGGAGGAAGGGCTTATTCAGCTTACACTTCCAGATCATTGTTCATCACTGAGGGAGGTCAGGACAGGAACTCAAACAAGACAGAAACCTGGAGACAGGAGCTTATGCAGAGGCCATGGAAGGGTGCTGTTTACTGGCCTGGTCCCTGACTTGCTCAACCTGCTTTCTAATAGAATCCAGGACCACCAGCTCAGGGATGGCACCACCCACCATGGGCTGGGCCCTCCCCCATCAATTCCTAATTAAGAAAATGCCTTACAAGTTTTTCTACAGCCCATTCACATTCAGGAAGCAGTGAGACAGGAAGCCAGATTGGGCTATAAAGCATGAAGGCCTGCCCGCAGTGACCTACTTCCTCTAGCTAGGAGACTACTTCCTAAAGGTTCCATAACCTTCTCAAACAGTACCGCCTGGTGGGAACCAACATGTGGGCCTATGGGGTACTTCACATCTAAACCACAACACCAACCATCAGTGATCTGAAAGTAAGTGTCTGCAGTCAATGACAAAGCATGGATTGTAGCCTCATTACTGTCCCAAGTCATTGCCTGCCAGGCTTTCCCAAGAGGAATCTTCCTATCTCTCTTTTTGTGTTGTATATGTGTGGGTGTAGGTGTACATGTGTGTTTGTGTATGTGGGCTCAGAGGTACATTCATGCATGTGCACACATATGTGCGGAGGCCAGAGGTCAACCTCAAGTGTTCTTCCTCGAGTGGTCCACTTTCTTTCTTTCTTTCTTTCTTTCTTTCTTTCTTTCTTTCTTTCTTTCTTTCTTTCTTTTTTTTTTTGAGCTAAAATCTCACAGTGGGACTTGGTGCTTATTGATGAGGCTAGGATGACTGTCAGTGAGCTCCAGGCATCTGCCCGCCTCTGCCCCTCCAATGCTGGGATCACAAGTGTGAGTCACCGTGCTTATTCTTACAAGGGGATGGAACTCAGCCCTCATGCTTGTGTGTCAGGTGCTTGGGAATCTTATTTTGAGGTAGCTATTATTATACAACAATATTATACAATAATCTGCCTGAGACTAACTATACTGCAGGCATTCCATGTGTCAAAGACACAACTGGACAAAATATTACCAACTGGCTGTGTCAGATGGGGTACAGTCTTACCTTGCCTGAATGTATATGTAGCATTTGTATATATAACTACATCTACATGTCAATGAAAACTGTCCATACTGTATTTATGTGTGTGTGCATGTATGTGTATCACATGCACATGTATGTAGTTGTAGGCATCTGTGTGTGCACATGTGGAGGCTAGAGGAAGATGTCAAATGTCTTCCTCTATTCCTCTCTGCCACGTTGTTGTTGTTCTTCTTCTTCTTAAAAAGATTTATTTATTTTGATTTGCATTGGTGTTTTACCTGCATGTGTGTCTGTGTGAGGGTGTCAGGTTCCCTGCAATTGGAGTCACAGACAGTTGTGAGCTGCTATGTGGGTGCTGGGGACCTCTGGAAGAGCAGCCAGTGCTCTCCACCCCTGAGCCATCTCTCTAGCCCCTGCCATATTCTTTTAAGGCAGGCTCTCTTATTGAACTGGACGCTCACCATTTAGCTAGACCAGCTGGCCAGTGAGCTCCCAAGACCCACTTCTCTCTGCCCCAACTGGAGTTACACACCTTCGCAGCTGCACTCAGCTTTGTGTGTGAGGTGCTGGGCATTTGAATCCAGTTCTTCATGTTTGCACGGCAAGTGCTCTTACCCACTGACACATCTTCTCAGTCCCCGTCCTGTGTCTTCTAGAGAAATTTTAAAAAACTAATATTTTAAAAATTATTTTCTTTTTTTTTTGACAAGTTCATACATGTATGCAGTGTATCTTGGTGATATCTGCCCCACCTCCCCTTTCCCACACCCTTTAAGTCCCCTCCTCACATTCTCTTCCCTCTTGATGATGACTTCCTCTTCTTTTTAAAAAGAATTGTTGCTGCGTGCCTGGACTTGGGTGGGGCCACCCACCTAACCTTGGGCAATGTACCAGCAGCTACACTTCTGAAGATAAATGACTCCCCCCACCCCCCCCCCCAGTGATCATCAACTGCCAGTAGCTCTTCAACTAGAGGTAGGGCCTCTCCATGCTGGCATGTTGACTGGCTTTAATCCTGTGCAGGTAACCACAGCTTCCATGAGCTCATTCGTGCAGCGGCCTGGTCACATCTGGAAGACAGCATTTTATAGCATTCTTTGCCATCCTCTGGTTCTTATGCCATTTTCCTTCCTCTCCTCCTTGGTGTCCCCCAAGCCTTGTGGGGAGGGTCTACTATTTGCACGGCATATGGTCACACCTGTGGAGCCATCTCCCCCGTCCCTATCCTGTATCTTGTTAAGAACTTCCTTTAATCAGTGACGGAAGGGAAAGGTCAAGCTTCTACACCTCCATGGGGCAGAATACCTCTAAGGATGAGCTGCAGCTCAGGCTGACCAAGCCCACACACCTAGTTCTCCCCTTGGAAGAACACAAACTGACTGGGAATCAGATGGGGAGAAGGGAGGGGTGGGACTGGAGTCCTCACCTGCCTCTTTCTGGCCAGCCGCAGTGAGACTCTGCCATCTGCTCACCTGGTAAAGGCGATGCGGGGAAAATGTGTGCATAGTAACACTTGGGCACAAAGAAATGGTGAGAGGGTGGCCTTCCAGTGTTTTGCATTGCAGAGGGATGAAGCATGGCCATGTCTCCTGGGACGCATTTCTTGTTTGAATCCTGCCTAGGCCTTTTTCTAGAACAAAATGTTCACATGATGAGCAGAACAAGAAACGTGGCAAATGTCACAGCAAACAAAGCCTTACTCCGGAGGCTGGGGAAGTGGCGTGCCTGTGGAAGCCTGAGGATCCGAGTCTGGTGTCTGAGAACCCATGTGGGAAAGCTGGCTGCAGTAGCATGTGCCTGTAATCCCAGTGCTAGGGAGATGGAGACAGGGGCATCCTTAGTCTTGCTGGCCAGCCAATCTAGCCAAACCAGAGAGCTCCAGATTCAGTGAGAGGCCCTGTCTCCCCAAGAATAAGGAAAGTGATTGAGAAAGATAATTGATGTTGACCTCTGGCTCCTACATGTACGCATGTTCATACTGCTTTGGAGGCCTCAGACGAGGAGTTGAGAGCCACTTGAGGATGGCACCTGTGGTTCCCCGTGTCACACTTCATGCAGCTGCACTGGAAGGATGGACTGCTTAGCAAGTGAACATCACTCTCCCCGCTCTGTTCCTGGCTGTTTGGTACAAAGTGGCTGCATAAGATCATGTGATGACTCAGGAGGGTGCAGAAATGGATGTTAAATCTCCCTGCTAACAATGACAATGGACTGCCTGGAGCCTGAATAATGGAACCTAGTAAAATCTGACCCAAACAGAATCTGGAAAGGAAATAAAAAAGAACTCACAAATCTTGGCGTCAGAGAGATGAATGATGGCATCCTCTTCTGCTTGCTCTTCATACCACTAGGAGTCAAGAACTTTGCATACCTGAGCAGCAGAGCTTCCAAGAAGGGCCCTGATATTGTGGAAATATGCTCTATTTTTAGGTTGGATAAATTCAGTCTCTTTTTATGGGCAGGGAAAATTATTGCTGAAGTGTTTTTGATAAGATCCTTCTATGCTGTGGACTGGACTCTATTGAGATTATAACATTTAATCATGGGGTGAAGTGAGGGAAAGATAAGTGAGGATAAATTATAGGCTGTGCCTGTGGTTTTTATTTGGGTGCTAATTGCTAAGTTTGGGGGCATTAATTTCTATTGGCTTTCATGATTAGCTTTGTGGTTGTTCCAGTTTTTGTGCATGCAGTGGACACAGGATTGATGACCTATCCTGCTAATGTTTTCACTGTCTAGTGTTGATCTATATGGCTAAGTAAGACCATGGCTATCTGGTGTGCTGGTTAGTTTTAAATGTCAGCTTGATATAAGGTAGAATCATCTGAGAGAAGACCGTGAATCATGGAATTGCCTAGATCAATTGGATTGGCCGGTGGGTATGTCTGTGGGGGATTGTCTTGATTGTTAACGGGTGTAGGAAGGTCCAGGCCACTGTGGGCAGCAACATTCTCTAGGCAGGTAGTCTTGAGCTGTATGAGAAAGCTAGTTGAAAGTAATAAGACAACATAAGGAGATCAAGGGGATACAAATTAGAAAGGAAGAAGTCAAACTTTTGCTGTTTTCAGATGATATGATTGTTTACATAAGTGACCCCAAAAATTCTACCAGGGAACTCCTACAACTGATAAACACTTTCAGTAATGTGGCAAGATACAAGATTAACTAAAAAAAAAAAAATCAGTAGCCCTTTTATACACAAATGATAAACGGGCCGAGAAAGAAATCAGAGAAAATCACCCTTTACAATAGCCAGGAATAACATAAAACACCTTGAGGTAACTCTAACTAAGGAAGTGAAAGACCTGTATGACAAGAATTTTAAGTCTCTGAAGAAAGAAACTGAAGAAGAGAAAGCTAGTGAGCCTAAGCCTGTTTGTGTGTCTGCAGGCAGCATCCTCTGTGGTTCCTGCTGAACTTCTTTGGTGGTGGGTAATGCTGTGTGGAATGGCAAGCAGGTCTGTCTCCAAGCTCTTGTCTTGACTTCCTTTGATGGTGGACTGACTAACCTGGAGTGCTACATGGAAATGAATACTTCTTACCTAAGTTGCTTTTGGTCAGGGTGTTTTATCGCAGCTTCAGAGGAAAGTAGGATGTGATGGTATGTTATTCCATTTGCTAAAGTATAGTCTCTGTCTATGGTGTGTCAGGAGTGGGTGGGCTGCTATTGGTGTATTCTAATGCTTCTTTCTTCATGTATATTTCAAAACAGCTCCCACATAGTTACTAATAAGACTTTAAACTGAAAAGTATCTGAGACTAGCAGCCATGGCCATCTGGGTAAGATTTCCATTAAGGTCCATGCCAAATGAGCCCACACTTCTACATAATATCCTAGCATACATTTTTCTATTTTACCCAAGAGAAAACTAATGAGATCAATAAAATGCTGGCTGAAACATTTTGTGTTTATAGTGGTAGAAATATAAATTCTATCCAAATTAATTATTTTTGTGACTCTATTCCTCCTTCTTCCTTTCTTTTCTTTCCTTTCCTCACTTCTTTCCTTTTCTTCCTTTTTAGAAGGTCTTGCTATTCATCCCAGGTTAGTCTGAAACTCATTATGTAGCCCAGGCTACTCTTGAACTAGTTAGTGACTTTCCTGACTAAGGCTCCTGAGTGTGGGGATTGCAGGTATATGTCATGAGGTCCAATTTACTCTTGATTTTTTTTTTTATAAGATTATAATTTGTTTTTTGAGACAGGGTCTCATTATGTATTCCTGGCTGGCCTGGAACTCACTATGTACACCAGGCTGGCCTTCAACTCATAGAGATTCACCTGTCTCTGTGTACTGAGATTAAAGGCCTATGCCACATGCCCAGCTAATTGTAACATTTCTAATTTACTCTGAGAATTTAGTGCGCGTGCGCGCGCGCGCACGCGCACACACACACACACACACACACACACACACACACACACACACTGAATTTAAAAATAGTATTTATTTAATGTGTATGTGCCTGAGTATATTTATGTGCACACATTCATGGAGGAGTCTGTGGAAATCAGAGGAGGGGATTGGATTCCCTGGAATTTGAATTGAAGACAGTTGTGAGCCCATGTGGATACTGAGAACTGAACTTGGGACATCTGCAAGAGCAGCAAGTGCTCTTAACTGCCATTTCTCCATCCCACTATGAATTTTCAAATACATGTTCTATCCAAGACATTTAACTGGACTCTATGGTTGTAGTAGAATATATTGGATATTGTCCTTTCCTACAAGAAATGATTTCTAAGACTTAATTTATACCTTTAATAGATTGTTTTGTTCCTATGAAAGCTTTCCAAAGAAGAAACAAAACCTCGGTTGAAATGCAGTGTTAGTGTTGTGTAGCCATTGCCTGTGAAATGAAACATTCCATCCTGGAAGGAGGCTCTTCAAGACTCTCTGGCAGTCTCTGAAACACTCGATTTATAAGTACCCTCCCTCCCGAGGTTATAGAAGCAGCTGGGCGCCGAGGGGCAGACACACTCCTATCTGTTGAGCTACCTGCAGGCTGTGCAGTGTGCTCTGGGGCCCAGCTTTTGTGAGCTCTCACCCATGCTGGGATTGGCTTTTGCTGACACATCTGCCTTTGGGCTGCTCCTGTAAGTAACCTAATAAAGTCTCGTGTTTACCAAGTTGGACTTTGGTATCCTGATTTTGTTCTGTACTCGGTTTCCTAGCTTTGAGTGTAAAACGTGTTTCCCAGGCTCATGGTTTGAACACTTGGTCCCTGCTGCTGGTGTTTTAGAGGTTATGGAACCCCCCAGGGGGCGGGGCCACACTGGAAGAAGGGGATCATTGAGGCATGGGCCTTCAAGTTTACAGTGGCTCTGCTTCCTTCACTATCTCTTCCCATGAGCTTGTCACTCTTCCACAGAGCTCTACCACCTTCCCGCCATGATAGGCTATTGCTCCTGAAACTGTGAGCCAAATGGACCTCTGATGAGTTGCTTTTTGTCAGTTTTGTTTGGTTATAGCACAGGAGGGAGGAAAAGTAACTCCAGCAATGTCCATTCTGGTGAAAGAATGGGTTGGCATTGACCTATGTGCAGGTTCCCCAGGGTTTCCTTGTAGCAGTCATCTGTCACCTCTGGCTCTTACAACAGTCTTAGACATAGCAGGGCAGTCGTACATAGGAACTCACAGTGGTGGTGACAGGATGTGTAAGACCTGTGCAAGCCCAGGCAAGACAAAAGCCTAGCATACAGGGCAGAGGTGCTCCCCAAGTCTCACGTATGCTGCGTAGCTATGGTCAGGAGAGGGAGAGTTAGCTTTATATAAGGGTGTGGTCCTGGTGGGTTGAATGCACTTCCCATCAGATGACCACATACTTGAGTATATAGCTAGCACTAATTGGACTCAATGGATTCTTAAAAAAGTGAAGACAGAAAGTTGAGTGGATATGAAATAGGGTATGGGCCTTGAAGGAATTGGGGGAGAGGGTGAATTTGGTCAAAATACAATGTATGGAATTCTCAGAGAATTAATTAAAAAAATATAAAATTGTAGTTGTTATAATGGATGTGTTAGAGGTAGCTCATTGTGACATTTGTTTGTGCATTTTCATTACTGAAGTAGCCATTTGGATGTATTCTCTTATAAAACACTGCTTCCGGCCTGAGCCTGTGTTTAAGATAAGGCTCTATTTCTTTTCGTTTTATTTCATTTTATTTTTTTATTAAAAGATTTTCTATTCATTTTATGTATCAACCACAGATTCCCCTGTCCTCCCACTCCACAGCCTTCCTCCCCAGCCCCATCCCCCATTCTCACCTCCTCCAAGGCAAGGTGGGGATTCAGCTCAGCCTGGTACATTCAGTTAAGGCAGGTCCAAGCCCCTCCTCCCTGCACCAACGTTGCGCAAAGTGTCCCACCATAGGCACTAGGCTCCAAAAAGCAGACTCATGCACCAAGGACAGGTCCCGATCCATTGCCTGGGGGCCCCCTAAACTTTTTTTCTTATCAGTTTATTTGGAGTTCCTTCTGGTGGCAGTCTCTGCTCACGTGTGGCGGTTACTGATGTCTTTTCTAGCAGCCTCTTCTCCCTTCCAGGTCCTTTGATAGTGATGAGCAGTAGTGTCTCATGGTCATGAAGTCCACTTCTTCCCTCCACCCTTCTCTCATTTTACATTTATTTGGTTGTGTGTGTGTGTGTGTGTGTGGGGGGTGTGTGTTGTGCACTTGTGCTACAGTGTATGTGTAGAGGTCACAGAACAGTTCTCTCCTTCCACCATGTGGGTCCTGGGGATTGAACTCAGTTTATTAGGCTTGTCAGCAAGCCCTTTACCCTTGAGCCATCTTGCTGGCCCACGGCTCCTTTTTCATTTCATCTTCCAAAGCCTTTATTTATTATTATTATTTTTTAACTGTGGCATTTATTTCTGTGAATCACCTAGAACTTATTTCCTGTTCATAGTCTGGTTTGGCGGTCAGTCCCTATCCCTGCCCCTTCCTCTGGATGTCTAGGTGATCCAGTCAGTCCTGGTTATTACAAAGACCACTTCCTCCCAGTAGCATGTAGAAAACAGGTGGTCTCTGTTGCTGGAGTCTGCGTTCTCTCTCATTGGTTGTTTGACTTTTTTCTCCAGATGCTGTAACTTTTAAATGCTGTTTCATTTGATGCTGCTTTGTTAAGCACTGGTGTTCATTGTCAAACTTTCTTGTTCTTCTGCGAGAGTGGGTTTGATATTCTTGGATCCTTTCATTTCAGCTTAAAATTTGGAATTAGCTTATAAATGTACACAAAAACCCTGCTAGTATTTTGTAATAAAATAGTGTCAACAGAGATCAGACAGAAATGTCTTTCTTACAATATTCACTCTTCCCAGCTGTGTTAGTAAGGGTTTCTGTTGCCGTGAAGAGATATCATGACAATGGCCACTCTTATAGAGGAAAACATTTACTTGAGGCTGGTTTACAGTTTCAGAGGTTTAGTTTGTTATCATCATGGTGAGAAACATGATGGAATGCAGGCAGATAGGTGCTAGAGAAGGAGCTGAGAGTTCTATATCTTGATCCACAGGCAGCAGAAGGAGACTGTGTTGCCACATCGGGCATAGCTTGAGCATATAAGACCTCAAAACTTGCCCCTACAGTGACACACTTCCTCCAGCAAGGCCATACCTCCTAATAGGGCCACTCTCTATGGGCCAAGCATTCAAACACATGAATCTATGGGGGTCATTCCTATTCAAACCAACATATTACACTACCTGGCCTCCACAGGTTTGTAGCCATACCATAATGCAGAAGTGCATTCAGGCCAACTTCAAAAATCCCCATAGTCTATCACACAATCTTAGCAATGTTTAAACACCCAAAGTTCAAAGTCTCTTCTGAGACTCATACAATCTCTTAATTGAAATCCCCTATAAAATCAAAATAAAAAAGCAGAGTAGATACTTCCAACATATAATGACAAAGGATGTACATTACTATTACAAAACACAGGGAAGGGAACATGGTGATATTCTGGACCAAAGCAAGACTAAAAACCAGCTGGGCAAACTTCAAACTCTGCATTTCCATGTCTGAGGTCAAAGCACTCTTCAGAACTCCAACTCTTTTCAGCTTTGTTGACTATAGCACACTTCTTTCTCATTGGCTGGTTCCACTCTGTGTTAGCTGCTCTCCTCTGCAGGTACCCTACAGCTCTGACATCTCCAACATTTTGGGGTCTCCAAGGCAATCCAGGCTTCACCTTCACAGCTTCAAGCAATGGTCTCTCTAGGCCTCTATTCAGGGACACCCCTGACACATGCCTGGCCTCAGCACTTTTCCTTAGTCATGGAGGGAGAGTCTATAACTTCTTTCTTCTCTCCTTGACTCTAAAGCCAGAGGCATGTGGCTGAAGCTGCCAAGGTCTGCTGCTTGCTGAGGCTGGAACATGGTCCTCTTGTTCAATTACATCCTTATCGCTTCCTGTTTTTCATGGATTTCTTCCCTGCCTAAGCTTGGATGACCCTGAACTAGCTCTATAGACCAAGCTGGTCTTGAATTAAGAGATCCTTCTGCCTCTGCCTCTTGAATGTTGGGATTAAAGGTATGCACCACTATTACACCCAGCTCTGAGCTTTTCTTTAATTCCTTTTTACAAGTTGGAAACTTAGCTGGATGGAATCTTGCCCTGAGGTCACCACTCCCTTTATTCCATTTAACATCAGTCATTTCTTTAGTCTGTTTATCTCCTTGAACACAAGATCTAGCTCCGTTCCGTTTCCTGGTACACTTTTTCTCCTCAATCTGTACATTTTGTATTTTTACTTGTTCAGCTTGCTCCTTTTTGTTATAAGTCTCTGTAAGAGTGAACACTGGTAACCACAAAACAGTCTATACAAGACAGTTTTGAGATTTCCTCTGCCAATTTCTTTACTTTAGTCTCAGGCAGACTCTTCAGACAAGGGCAAAAACCAGCTATACTCTTCACCAAAATATCACAAGATAACAGTTTCTCAGTCACATATTAATATTCTTCTGTGAAACCTCTTGAGCCAGGCTCCCACAGTTCAAATCATTCTCAGCACCACTGTCTTCCATGTTCCTACTAGTATGGTCGGTCCATTAAGCAGCGCTTGAAGCATTCAGCTGCTTTCTAATTCACAGTGCCAATAGCATAGTCCAGCCTAGCACAGCAGTAATCCAGTCCCTGGTACCAACTTCTGTCTTAGGGTTTTATTGCTATCATGAGCACAGCAGCTCTTATAAAGGAAAACATTTAATTGGGGTGGCTTACAGTTTCAGAGGTTTAGTTCATTATCATCATGGCAGGAAACATGGTGGCATACAGGCAGACATGGTACTAGAGAAGGAGCTGAGAGTTCTACATCTTGATCTGCAGGCAGCAGCAGGAGAATGTGAGCCACACTGAGTATAGCTTGAGCATAAGGGACCTGAAAGCCTGTCCCCATAGTGACACACTTCCTCCCCTCCAACAAGACCACACCTACTCCAACAAGGCCATATCTCCTAATAGTACCATTTCCTATTTACCAAGCATTCAAAGACATGATATCTATTGAAACCACCACACCAGCTGTGAACATAGTGTGTTGTTGTTGTTTTTGCTCTTTTGGGGACCTGCCACCCAGCTGCCAAATAAATCACACATGGAGGCTTATTCTTAATTATGAATGTCTGGACTTAGCTTGGCTTGTTTCTTGCCAGTTTTCCTTAACTTTAAATTTTCCCATTTACCTTTTGCCTTTGGGCTTTTCCCATTCTCTTACTCCTTTAAATATTACTCTTATTCTATGGCTGGTTGTAGAGCTGGGTGGCTGACTCCTGGAGTCCTTCTCTGGCTGCCTCTTCTCTTCCCAGATTTCTGCTTCAATATATTCTGTCTGCCTGACATCCCTGCCTATCCTTTCTCCTGCCTTGCTATTGGCTGTTCAATTCTTTTTCTCTTTCTTTCTTTCTTTCTTTCTTTCTTTCTTTCTTTCTCTCTCTCTCTCTCTCTCTCTTTCTTTTTTTTGAGACAGGGTTTCTCTGTGTAGCTTTGGTGCTTTTCCTGGAACTCTCTCTGTAGCCCAGGCTGGCCTTGAACTCACAGAGATCCACCTACCTCTGCCTCCGGAATGCTGGGATTAAAGGCATGTGCCACCACTGCCTGGCTGTTCAATTCTTTATTAGACCGTCAGGTGTTTTAGACAGGCAAAGTAACACAGCTTCACAGAGTTAAACAAATGCAACATAAACAAAAGCAACACACCTTAAAGTAATATTCTACAACAGTGTGTCCTTTTTATAATTAGATGTCTTTACTTTTCTCTCAGCATTATACATTTTTTTCCTGTAAGGTTTTACACATTTTTGTGGAAAGATTTACACTTAGGCACTTGATGTTTATTGATGTTAATGCATATGATATTATTTAAAAGTTGGGCTCAGTGGTTAGGAGCACTGGCTGCTCACGACCCCGTTGCTGGTCCCACAGTGTCCACCTAAGCTTGCTCCTCAGCTTCCATGACTTGTTCTCATCACATTTCCCGTGGCTTCAGAAAATGCTAACTAGAAGACATGGCAATAGATCTTTGATACTTTTCCTCATTCCTCAATTTCAGGAAAAAGAAGTGGTTCATTTTGTTTGATATTATCTGTACTTTTCCAAGTAGTTCTCTGTTGTTTTTGTCTCAGATTCTGTTTGATTTGGAGAATCTTGCCCTGTGCATATGTAGCTTGAAAATATGTGAATTTAAACCTGTTCTCTCACTGTGTGCTGGGTTAAAACAGAGGACTGAATGAATGTGTTTTTCTCACATTCATTTATCAAGATCCTGACCCCACAGTGTCAGGGTCAGACAGCAGGGCCTCTGGTAGGGAAGTGGGTCATGAGGGTGGAGTCCTTATGAATGGGTTTAGCCCTCTTGATAGAGATTCCAGAGAGCACTTCTGCTCACTTTCTAACTACTGGGTGAGCATGTTAATGAAAAGGCAGCTGTCTGCAGGTCTGTGGAAGACCTGTCACCACAACCCCACTAGGCTGTACCCATTCCTGACTGCCTGCTTCCTGAACAGGGAGGGAGCAACAAACTCCTGTTGTTTTTAAGGCACCTGGGCTGTGATGTTTTGTTACAGCAGCCAGAACAGACAAAGAAAGGGAGCTTTTGGTACTTATTTGCTTTTCATTTTTGCTTTCTTTGAAATTAGTCAAGTATTTTTATTTGCTTATAAGATA
The DNA here is from genome assembly GCF_903995425.1 of Onychomys torridus. Lineage (NCBI taxonomy): Eukaryota > Metazoa > Chordata > Mammalia > Rodentia > Cricetidae > Onychomys > Onychomys torridus. The sequence goes on from NC_050447.1 coordinate 55,884,689, forward strand.
CGTATTTTTCTACTGTTGTTTTAGTGTTTATACCAGAAATGGTCATATGTCCCCTTAATTTACTCATGTCCACATTAAGTAGTAATCATCTGTTTCTTCGGACAGCATCTATCCCCTCTCTTTGTGCTGTTAGCATCTCATGTTTTAATGCTACTCCCTTCCCTTATCCAGAGGCAAGTCTCCTTTTAGGTCTTATAAATACTTGGGCTGGTGAGGTGGCTCAGTGGTTAAGAGCACTTGCTTTTGTAGAGGACTGAGGCTTAAAGCCCAGCACCCACTGGGTGATCGACAGCAGTCTGTACCTCCAGTTCCAGGGGCACCTGTCCCCTATTCTGGCCTCTGAGGGCACTGCATACACATGGTACACATACCTATGTCCAGGCAAATGCTGATCAAACAAAAATAAATGAGTCATACAAAAATATTTGGGTCCCATCAGACTCTTTCTGGGAATGTGAACATCTCTGTCAGGAAGTTGTAGCCACATTTCTCTGATCTACTGGGAGACATTCTGTGTAAGCAGAGCATTCTGTCCTGTGATGCAGTCAGTTCCCAGTATCTTTAGATAATCATCTGTTTCATCTAGTTTTATGGTTGTATTCAGAATGCTTTGGGATGGTGTTCTAGTACCAGCTTCATCATAACTAAGAAGCCAAGTCCTCCATTGGATGCTAGCTTTTGAGGGTCAGCATAGCTGTGCCTGTGCTTACTTTTAACCTTTTGTTGGTTTTGGTGTGTTTGTATTTATGCAAGTGGATACATGTATGTGTGTACAGGTGGGCATGCATTTGTTTGTGGAGGCTAGAGGTCAACCTTGGGTGTTATTTCTAGGCACTGTCCATTTTGTTTTTGAGGGTCCCTCTCCACCCTGGAACTCACCTAATATGCTAGACTGGCTGGCCAGTGAGGCCCAGGGAACCTCCTCTTTCTGACTCTTCAGTGCTTGGATTGCAAGTGTAATTACAACATTGCAACTGTGAACCACACTGACCTGCAGCAGTCTTTCTCGGACTGCCATCCCCCAAGTCATAATGTTATTAGTTATTAGACTTGTTATTAGTTATGAATGCTCAGCCTTATCTTAGCTTGTCCCACTAGCTCTTCTAACTTATTTTAATCAGTTTCTCTTCATCTACATTTTTCCTTGGGACTTTTTACCTTTCTTTCACTCTGTATGTCCTACTCCATGTCCAGCTGGCTGGCCCCAGGCATCTCCTTTTCCTCTTTTCTCCTCCTACTATTCTCTCTGCCCACTAGTCCCACCTATCCCTCTACTGCCTAGCTACTGGCCATTCGGCTTTTTTATTAGACCAATCAGGTGCCTTAGGCAGGCAAGGTGAAGCAACAACACATTTTTTACATAATTAAACAAACGCAACATAAACAAATGTAACACATCTTAACATTGTTAAACAAATGCAGCATAAACAAATGTAACATATCTTCACATAGTTAAACAAATGCATCATAAACAAATGTAACACATCTTTGCCTAGTTAAGGTAATATTCCCCAATAGTGACCTGAATTTTTATGTGGGTTCTAGGGGTTGAACTCAGGTCTTCACCAAGTAAGCACTTTATCAACTGAGCTCTGTCTCCAGTGCTGGGATAAATGCTTGGGGGAATGTTTTGTAGGTTATTTCATAAGTATTCTTTTAGGATTTTTAAAGATATGCTTGCTAAGTCAGTTTGCAGAATGTCTGTCCATGAAACATGGCCACCAGCCTTGTGTGTCCTATGCAGTTTGTTTACATCATGCCCAGCCTTTGGCATTGTCACTGTTTTAAAAGTTCAGCCACGTTACTGGGTGTGCAGTGATACCTCATCATGCTGTTAATTTGTATTCTATCTAATAGTTAGTGATGTTGAACATGTTTGCATATTTTTGTGTGCTTATTGCCATCCGTGCAGTTATTTTTGGTCATATCTTTTGCGGGCTTTAAAATATTTCTCTCCTTCCCTTCTCCCTTCCCTTCTTTTTCTTTCCTGTTGATTAAAAAAATATGTGTAATGTTTGTGTCTGTGTATAGGGGCTGGTGGGGGCCAGAAGAGGATGTTAGATCCCCTGGAACTGGAATAGCAGGTGTTGTGAGCCACCTGACATGGGTTCTGGGAAACTGAATTCAAGGCCTTTGTAAGAACAATCTGATCTCTTAATTGCTGAGTCATCTCTCTCGTCCATCCGATTGTTTTAAGAGTTCTTTATCTATTTCAGATGAGTCTTTCATCAGCTGGGTTACTTACACCAACATTTTCTCCCAGTCCATAGATCATCTGCTTTTCCCTCTTAGGGAACCTATTTGCCGAATCAAAGTTTTTCATTTCGTAAAGCACTGTTAATGAATATGCTTCTTTTGAGGGTTGTGCCTTTTGCCTCATGTCAAAGAAGTCTTCCTCGAGCCCCTGACCATAAATCTGCTCTCCTTTGTTTTCTTCTAAAGGTTTGGTAGTGTTAAGCTTCACATCAGAATCTGTGACACTCTGTCACTTTTATGCAGGTGTGATGCAAGCATTTATTGACTATTTATTAGCTAACCCATCTCCAGTTGCTCTAGCAGCATTTGTTGAAAAGGCTATCATTCCTCTATTGAGTTGCATTTGTACTTAAAAAAATCATTTGGCTTACTTCATTAGGCTTACTTCTGTGGGGCTATTTCTGGATTCCAAGCCTCTGTGTGTCAGGTGCCCACCAGTGATGACATCAACTTGAGTTCTAATTTCTGATTCCTCTTTTTCAAAAATCGCTATGCCATTGTAGTTAGTTTGTGTTTTTATATGAATTCTGGTACAATCTGGTTTCTGTTCACAGAGGAAATTTCACCAAGACCTTGTCAGGAATTGAAGTAATCCTGATTATCAATTTGGATGACTTGGATTTATTCTGAGTCTTCCACAAACCTAGTAGCAGCTCACTGTGGCAAGTCTTCCTGACCAAGCTGCTGTGGGATGTTCTGTATGTCAAATGTGTTGCCATGATTGGTTAAAATAAATAAAGTGCTGATTGGCCAGTAGCCAGGCAGGAAGGATAGGGTAGGCGGGACACAGAGGAGGAGAATTCTGGGAAGTAGAGGCTGGGAGGGAGATACTGCCAGCCGCTGCCATGACAAGGAAGATGTAAGGAACTGGTAAGCCACAAGCCACGTGGCAACTTATAGACTAACAAAAATGGGTTAATTTAAAATAGAAGTAGATAACAAGAATCCTGCCACAGCTATACAGTTTATAAGTAATATAAGCGTCTGAGTGATTATTTTATACATGGGTTGTGGGACGGCGGGGGCTTGGTGGTACCTGGAGAGAAGATCTCCAACTACACCAAACTCTCCTCTGTTTACATCCTGTGCACAGCACCCTGTTTCCTTGTTCTTTTTTGCTGGACCTAAAATACAAACCAGCCAACCTGTGGCTATGTCTGCACATTGTTTTTCCTTGTCAGTGTGATGAATGCACACCATATTGTAGTCTACAGAGCTGTGGTGTCATCAATCACACTGTACAGTGAGCGCGTGGCCAAAGTCAAGACCCATGAACTCATGGATCTATGTCCCAATTTGAATTGAAATTTTGACTAATAAGTTACCTTTTTTTGAGCCAGTCTCAACCAATAATACTTATGTTCCTTCTGGGGTCATTTTCCTCAGAGAAAGAAACTTCTGAGAGTGTCCTCGGGTCTGAATTCAGGGACCACCATGTGCGAAACACTTGATCTGTTACTGAGCTATACCCCAGCTCCCTCCTTATCTTTTAAAAAATTTCTTGGAAATCAGCTTATGCAGTATGGTGGCTACAATAAACCATATGGCTGCAGAGACAGAGCTGCTAGTTGTTCCTTACTTGTCAATGGGTGGAGAAGTTTATTCCATTGTAAAATTATTGGTTTTACTGGTCACATATCCTTACTATGGCTCAAGAATAGTTGGAGCCAGGAAGTGGTGGTGCACGCCTTTAATCCCAGCACTTGGGAGGCAGAGCCAGGCGGATCTCTGTTAGTTCGAGGCCAGCCTGGGCTATAGAGTGAGTTCCAGGAAAGGCAAAAAGCAATGCAGAGAAACCCTGTCTCAAAATACAAAAACAAATACAAAAAAAGAGAATAGTTGGGCCGGGCGTTGGTGGCACATGCCTTTAATCTCAGCACCCGGGAGGCAAAGCCAGGTGGATCTCTGTGAGTTTGAGGCCAGCCTGGTCTGCAGAGTGAGTTCCAGGAAAGGAGCAAAGCTGCACAGAGAAGCCCTGTCTCGAAAAACCAAAAAAAGAGAGAGAGAGAGAGAGAGAGAGAGAGAGAGAGCGAGCGAGAGCGAGCGAATAGTTGGAACTAATGCATTTGCATTTATATGTGCTGTTGAAACTTCTGATGGACAGGATTGTGTTGGGTGACTTCTCTGTCCCTTTTACATTTCCACTGTTGTATGCATGTATATTGCTGCTGTTTCTCTTTCTTCTTTTCTTTTTCCTTTTTCTTCTCCTTCTCTTTTCACTACCCCTTAAGTCTCCCTCCCTCCATTTCTCCCTCCTTCCCTTCCTCCAACCATTCCTTCCTTTTCTTCCTCCTCTTCAAATTCAGACTCATATTCATTCTGTTTTGAGATAAGATCTTGCTGTGTATCCCTAGCTGGCCTGATACTGTATGGTATCCCATACTGGCCTTACTCATAGCAATCCTCCTGCTTCAGCCTTTCAAATGCTGGAACTATAGGTATACAACACCATTCCTGGCATATTTGTCTCTTCTTGGGGATTAAGGAGCATTTCCAATTTGCTAATCTGTCCCCTCCACCCTGTGTGTTTTCTTGGTACTGTACTCACTCTAGCTTTTTGTATTGGAATGTTTAAAAAGGAAGGCCCTTGCCTGTCTCAGTTAGGGTTTCTATTGCTGTGAAGAGATACCATGAGCATGGCAACTCTTACAAAAGAAAACATTTAATTGGTGGCTTACAGTTCAGAGGTTCAGTCCATTATCATCATGGTGGGACATGCAGTCTGTAGGCAGATGTGGTGCATGAGAAGGAGCTGAGATTCCTACATCTTGATCTTAAGGCAACAAGAAGTGGCCTGAGTGTCACACTGAGCTAAGCTTGAGCAAAGGAGATCTCAAAGCCCACCCCCACAGTGACACACGTCTTCCAACAAGGCCATACCTACTCCAACAAAGCCACACCACCTAATAGTGCCATTCCCTATGAGATTATGGGGGCCAATTACATTCAAGCAACCACATTTCTCTATTGCAATCTGACTAAATATGTGAATGTGTTCTTGTTCTCATAATTCATTTTTACTTTGAGCATTAAGTTGTTTCTTTAACTGTACTCTGAATTTTTAGGTACAAAGCAAACTTCTGGCTACTGTCTAGCTTTCCCTATACCATGGCCTTTAAGTGACATTTTGTTTCATGCTGCTCTTAGGTAAGTGAGTTGAGAAAAATCCCCACATGCAACAGAGATGTCATATAGAGCAAAATGTTCTGGATTATGTCATGTTTGGTATAATGATAGCAACTCCAGGAGAAGTTGCCTTTTCTAGGAGAAAGGAGATGCTGTCTCCTGATGATCTGGCTGGGCCAGTGATAGTGAGATAGTGTCCCTCACTATAGCAAACCACTCCAGAGCAGATGCAGAGGTTTGAGGGCATGATTTTAGAAGGATTATTATTTTGTGTGTTTTCTGATACATAAACTTGCTTCTTTACAAATTTGATGATTTTTTAACATTACTGATATCTAGTATAATTAATTTCAAACTAGGCACAGTAAATGAGACATTTATGGCTCATGCTATGCGTACAGAGAGGACCTTCATACTGGATTCAATTATTAATGCCTGTTACTCAGATGAGAAAAGGAATCTGTGAGAATCATGAGTGTTTATGTAACATTTAGCTCTGGAGAGAAGTATTTTTCAAGGGAAATGTTTGAAGATATCCACCAGGGGTACAGATGCCTCTCACGAATGTTTAAGCTCAAGTGAGGCACCTAGTTACCGGCAATGAATGGTTTCTTTTAGAGTTTTGGCAAAGCCTATTTTTGCCTTCTATGTAGTATTAGGCAAGAGCTCAGACTTTTTATTATAATGTTTTGTTTTCAAGGTTGTTTTCTTCAGCCAATTTTATTATGCCATTTCTCAAGGAATTTGTCTTAATCATTTTTAATCATTATACTGGTTTTCCCTACCTTTGAATTTTATCAGGTGTTCTCTCTCTGTCTCTCTCGTGTGTGTTCCTGGTTGTGCTGGTTTATGTGCTTGTGCACATGGGTGCATGTACATTAGAGGTCAGAGGACAATCCTGAGTGTTGTTCCTCCAGTACTACCCACCTTGTTGCTTGTTTTAGTTTTGTTTTTTGAGACAGTCTCCCTATGTAGCCCTCCATAGCCTGGAACTCACTATGTGAACCAGGAGGGCTTAAGACTCATAAAGGTCCACCAGGCTTTTCCTCATTAGTGCTGGGACTGAAGTAGTGCGCCACTGTGCCTAATTCCACATTGTTTTTGAGACAAGGTCTCTCATTAGCTGTCTTGGGACACCCAGCAATCTACATGTCTCCATACTCACCAGTACTGGGATTACAAGCATGGCTTAAAATATGGGCTCTGGAGCTTGAACTCAGGTCCTCATTCTTGGAAGGCAACACATTACTGATTGAACCATTTCTCCAGCCTACGACTCTTTTTCCTAAAATCTTTATATCCAAAGTGGAATGTATGACTTTAATAGACATTTCCCTTTACCTTTTCACTATGTCTTTTAATGTTTTCCCCTTGCTCGTCTGACATGATGAAACCGTGAGCCAGAATAAACCCTTTCTCTCTAAGTTGTTCTTTCCAGGTGTTTGGTGACGGCAGTACAACATTGCAGGTGTGACTCATGCTGGGAAAGTGTTCAGCCTTTGAGGTCTGTTGTCTGGTAGGACATTCTATTTCCCACTGGGCAAGGGACTTCCTGACAGTCGGTGGGTGGGCAGAGAGGATGAATGAGAGACAGGTGCTAGAAATCCTTCCATCCTTGCATCGGTGATGGGGATGGCTATGAGCTGTGACCAGGTGGCACTCAGGAGCTGGTGTCCTGAGTTTTTCCATTAATGTGACAATTGGCAGCATGAAAGGAGAGAGTTCAAGAGCCTTTTTGGACTGTCAGCATTCACATGGCTTGCTATAAGCACAAAACGCATTTGTTGACTTACATTTCTTTTTCTATTTTATTACTTTTTTTTTAGGTTATAATATGATAACATCATTTCCCTTCTCCCTTTCTTACTCCCAAACCGTTCTGTGTATCCCTCCTTGCTCTTTTTTCAAATCTACGTTTTTTCAAATCTATGGCCTCTCTCTTTTTTTAAAAAAATTTTTCTTTTTATTTTTTTAATATTTGTGTTTTAAATTTTCACATCAGCCATGGGTTCCCTTGTCCTCCCCCCTCCCATCCCCACCCCACCTTTCCCCCCATCCTCTCCCCTCCATTCCCATCTCCTCCAGGGCCAAGACACCCCTGGGGATTCATTTAAACCTGGTGGATTCAGTACAGGCAGGTCCAGTGCCCTCCTTCCAGGCTGAGCAAAGTGTCCCTGTGTAAGCCCAAGGTTCCAAACAGCCAGCTCATGCACTAAGGACAGGTCCTGGTCCCACTGCCTGGGTGCCTCCCAAACAATTCAAGCTATTCAATTGTCTCACTTATCCAGAGGGCCTGATCCAGCTGGGGGCTCCACAGCCTTTGGTTCATAATTCATGTGCTTCCATTCATTTGGCTATTTGTCTCTGTGCTTTTTCAATCTTGGTCTCAACAGTTCACGCTCTTACAGTCCCTTCTCTTTCTCAACAATTGGACTCCTGGAGCTCCACCTGAGGCCTGGCCGAGGATCTCTGCATCCACTTCCATCAGTTATTGGATGAGAGTTCCAGCATGACTGTTAGGGTGTTTGGCCATCTGATCACCAGACTAGGTCAGATCAGGCTTTCTCTTGACCATTGCCAGCCGTCTACAGTGGATGTATCATTGTGGATTTCTGGGGACCTCTCTAGCACTCTGCCTATTCCTGTTCTCATGTGGTCATCATTTATCATGGTCTGTTATTCCTTGTTCTCCCTTTCTGTTCTTGATCCAGCTGGGATCTCCTGCTCCCCTAAGCTTTCTTTCCCTCAAACCTTGCCCTTCATTACTCCCAGGTTGTTCATGTAGATCTCATCCATTTCTCTGTCATTGGGTGATCCCTGTGTCTTTCCTAGGGTCCTGTTTTTAGGTAGCCTCCCTGGAGTTGTGTAGCGTTGACTTACATTTAATGTTAAAAAGAATTAGAAAGGGGACTGGGGATTTGGCTCAGCAGTTAAAAGCACTTGTTCTTGTAGAGGACCTGGGTTTAATTCCCAGCACCCACATGGTCACTCCAGTTCCAGGGGATCCAATGCCCTCTTCAAGTCTTTGAGGCTACCAGGCACACACATGGTGCACATACATACATATAGGCATACACATAAAATAACAATAAATAAATCTTAAAAAAAAAAAAAAGAAAAGAACTGGAAGGGGTTTTGGCCTCCTTATTCCAATAGCAGAGCATTTTAATATAAAAATATTTACTAGTTGGTGCTACAGGTACACTAGAAGAATGTGGCATATTTACCTGGGAATTTCTCTTGTTTATTTATTTTTTTAGATTTACTTAGTTAATTTGTGTGTGTGTGTGTGTGTGTGTGTGTGTGTGTGTGTGTGTTCTCATGTGTGCACATACTCACTGTTACCTGCTTATCTTTATGTGTGCCACATAGGTGCAGTGCTCCTTATCTGATCCCCGGAGCTGGAGTTACAGGCGGTTATGAGTGCATGAATGCTGGGAATTGAACTCAGGTCCTCCTCAAGAGCAATAAGAGTGCTTAACCACTGAGCCACTTCTACAGCCCCCTGATGACCTATTCCTCCTGTTCCCCTGCTGTACACTGCAACAGTAGTTTTGGATCTAGAGGATTTATAGAGAAGGTCTTTGCAGCACGTTAGAGTTAATCCTGAAAGTTATTTCAAAGAATGTGGATTTTATCCTGGAGCTGAGTGTCTGTTTAAGGAATTTTCTTTTGAAAATTTCAATAACTTAATTGTAATAGTAAAACAGTTACAGTTTATTAACAAAATAAATGTAGGAAGTGAACCTGTCATTTCATGGAAAGCAAGGGAGGTTTTTTTAATGATCTACCACACATTTCAGCATTTCAAGCAAAAGAATTATGGAAATCATGTATCTGACTCAATGAGTTTGACAGTACCTCAATATCTACAGATATTGCAGGTGAGAATGGTGGTGATATAAATTATGACTTTTGATATTAAAGTATATAATTTATAGGATTTTTTTTAACTGTGTATGATTGGTGTTGAGAAAACAAACAGGGCTTCTATTTTAGGTTTTTCCTGACTTTTAAACAGGAAAGTCAACAGTCTCAAGGTAGATGAACCTAGTTGCAGCATATAGCATGGATAGGAAGTGTGGGCGAGGCTGGACAAGCATTGAAACTGTAGCTGTATTTGCTGGCTCCTGTATTCCTATGCTCACACAAGGCTGTGTTTTCCTTCATTGTAACAAAGTATGTGAGATAACTTGCTGATAAAGGAAAGGGCTTATTGGGGTTTATAGTTTTAGAGATTTCAGTCTACAAAGAATGAACTGATGTTTTGGACCTAATGCCAGATGGCACACCAGGTTTGGAGTACATGGCAAAGCAAAACTCCTCAGCTCATGACCAATATGGGGGCATGGGAAGATGGCCAGTGTTGTTGTTTGTTTTACTCTTTTGGGGGGCCTGCCACCCAGCTCCCAAATAAATCACACACGGATGTTTATTCTTATTATGAATGCCCGGCCTTAGCTTGGCTTGTTTATTGCCAACTTTCTGTAACTTAAATTATCCCATCTGTCTTTTGCCTCTGGGCTTTTCCCATTCTTTTACTTCTGTAAATCTTACTCTGTGGCTTGCTGTGTAGCTGGGTGGCTGGCCCCTGGAGTCCTCCTCATACTCTAGCTACTTCTTCATTTCCTCCCAGATCTCTGCTTCTATATATTCTCTCTGCCTGCCAGCCCTGCCTATTTCTCTCTCCTGCCTTGTCATTGGCCATTCAGTTCTTTATCACACCATCAGGTGTTTTAGGCAGGCACAGTAACACAGCTTCACAGAGTCAAACAAATGCAACATAAGCAAAAGTAACACACCTTAAAACAATATTCTACCACAGGCCAGTGTCTTATATTTCTCTTTATGAGTATATTCCCAATGTCTGGAGACCTCTCACTTCTTAAAGGCTCTACCACCTTCTAGTAGTTCTACTGTGAAGAGTAAACCTCTATCCCATGGGCCCTTGGGAGACACTTTTGCATAACATCTTTCTGTAATGTATAGACAGTTGTCACCCCATTTTCATAGAGAATTTCAAAGAAAATTTAAAGCATGCAACTTGCTAATTTGAACCAAGACTCAAAACCTATGTATGCCAGAGCCTGTTCTCTAGCCTGTAACCATGTGACCCCCACTACAAAGGTCAGGTGGGAGGAGTCTTTCACCAGCTAAATGTTAGGTATTGCTTATGGTGTGGAAATTAAGTATTAGTGTTGATACTATAAACTCGCCTTCTCTCTCTGTCTCTGTCTCTGTGTAAGTGCACATGTGAGTATGGAGGTCATTGATCAACCTAGGGGCTGTTCTCAGGTGTCCCTCATCTTGTCTTTTAAGACAGGGTCATTCATTAGCCATCAGGCTAGGCTGGCTGGCCAGAAAGCCCCAGGAATCCTCCTGTCTCTGCCTCCCCAGCACTGAGGTTATAGTCATGCATCACCACACCCATGAAGACCACGCTTGGGTCCTCATGCTTGCATATCAAGCATTTTACTGTTAGAGTCATCTACCAGCCTGGAAAAGGCACTTTTATTTCAATTTTTTGGTATTGCTTTTGTGCATTGCCCTATTGTCCTGGTGGAATCAAAATCCCTGTTTTATGAGTTCTCAGTTAAGAAAAAAAAGTTAGTGATAGATGTTCCATCAGTAAGAGTTGCCAATCCCAGCGGACTCTCTTGGAATCCCCAGAGCTTCCAAATTCCCAGGACCATAAGTTTAGCCCACCAAGTGCCTGGAAAAGCAGATGTGTGTGGGCTGAGGGCTTGTTAGTCTCTCTGGGAGTTCTTCTATATGTAAAGAGCATTAAATTGGCCCCTGCTTTCCCTATGGTTCTTTATGTGGGTTTAATAGGGGAAGCCCTTAAGTTATGCAGTCCATGCATGAAGCACTCATTTTCCTGCACACCTGCAGTGCGAGGCAACATTAATTCTTATGCCATCTCATTGCTGCTGCAGAAGTTACAGAGCCTGGGCAGTGTCTCCTTTTTATGAAGTGAAGATTTGGGTACATGTTTTTTAACAAGCTGACAGATGACTTGCCTTCTGTAAGCAGTTACATACTTTCTATTTTGCAAGTGTTTATAAGGACCTGGATCCAATCCAGGATTATAGCCTCACCCTGCTTCGGGCATGCAGTATGGGACAGCTCCATTATGCTATGAGTCGTCCCTTGAGGAGTCACAGAGAATGGTCAACAGCTACCTTTTCAGAGTTCGTTTCTCTGGGACTAGGGAGTGAGCAGCTGAAATGCTCTGTGCCAGTTCAGTGCCTGCCTTGTTTGGAGTTATTTGCTGATAGAATTCCTCGCAACCATGTGGATTTTCCCCTGATGAATTTATGTGGCGGTTGGAAATCCTGAGCCCTGGATGGAGTCGTTGCGGTCCTTGGGTAAGGTCTGTTCTTAGTGGTGCTGTGCTTTGTTCTCCTCCAGAGCAGTTAGCTCTTTCTCTCTCTTTTCTTGTGTGTGTGTGGGGGGGGAGGGGAGAGAGAGGAGAGGAGAGGGAGGAGGAGAGGGGAGGAGAGAGAGAGAGGGGGGAGGAGAAAGAGAGGGGAGGAGAGAGAGAGAGGGGAGGAGATGGAGGGGGAAGAGGGAGAGGGAGAGAGGGGGGAAGGAGAGGGAGAGAGAGAGTTGAGTGCACTGGTAACAGGATTTCCCATTGAACCTAGAGCTAGCCTGACAGCCAGCAACTCCCTGAAATCCTCCCATCTCCACCTATCACATTGCTGGGGTTATAAGCACATAGAGTAGCCTGGCTTTTCACATGGTTCCTGGAGACCCGATCTCAGGTCCTCATATTTGTGAAGCAGAGGTCCTTCCTTCCTTCCTTCTCCCTCCCCTCCCTCCCTCCCTCCCTCCCTCCCTCCCTCCCTCTTTCCTTCCTTTATTTCTTTTTGCTTTTTAAGGCAGGGTCTCACTGTATAGCACTGGCTGTCATGGGACTCACTATGTACACCAGGCTGCCTTGAACTCACAGACTGCCTCTACCCTCCCAGTGCTGGGACTAAATATGTGTGCCACCACGCCTAGCACAGCCAGGATTGTCGCACATTGAACTATCTCCCCAGACCTGGGTTTTCTTTTGGTGGTGTGTAGGATTTAGATCAAAAGCTAAAATACAGGCATCCAGAGCACCTCCTTTGACAAATCACAGTTTGCCTCTTATTTCACAATCACCTCTGTTCTCTGTCTGTGTTTCTTTGAGCTGTTCCCTAGCATCTTGGAGGACTTGAGACTGTCATTGGGAGAGGTAGGTATGCCAGCATCCTGTTGGTACTAAAAGGGCTGATGTGCTGTTGTGTTAGCTTACTTATTGCTGTGACAGTCAACCTCACATAAACAACTCGAGGGAGGAAGAGTTTGCTCTGACTCACAGCTTAATGTGGTTCTGTTCATCATGGTGGGCTGAGTGTGGTGGGTAGAGGAGCTCCCATCTCAGTGGCTAGAAAGGAGCGGTCCAGATCTAGATCCAGACTGGGTTAGGGAGAGTGGGAGGGAGGAGAGAGGGAGGGGGAGAGGGTGGGGAGGGAGAGAGAGAGACAGAGGGACAGAGAGAGACAGAGAGAGACAGAGACACAGAGACAGTCAGGCAGAGAGCGAGAGGGGGAACCTGTACCTAGGGGCTTTCCCCATTACCCCCTTTGTTCCATCTGGTCCCCTAGCCTGTGGGATGGAGCCACCATACTGCAGGTAGGTCTTCCCACCTTAGTCTTGTCTCAATCTCCCTCACAGAAGGCTTTACCACACTCCCAGGAGCATCTCAGTGCAATCAGATTGACACTCGGGATGAACCATCAAAGCCATGTCTAAACACGGGCGGGTGTCCCTTATCATAAACTATGAAACAAAATGCTCCTAACTCTGTTTCTCTATCTCCATGCTCCAAATTTGAGACACAGCAATGAGTTAGTCACTTTCTGCCTCCTATGCTGTCCCCTTACCACTCTCTGAAATGGTTCTGTGACAGGTTACCAGGGAGCTCTCAAATGCTTTCCGCCTTGCCTGTCCCTGAAGGATATGGGGTAGCTATCTGTGTAGGCCCCAGAGAGCACTTTGTGTTTTGCATTCATCTTAGTGTGAGCCACCAGATTTCAGTGGTCCCATAGCCATAGGTAGCTGGTGGCTACCATATTGGATAGATAGCATGGGTCTAAATAATCACCAATTCCCTCCTCACCTGATGACTTCACTGTCTGCATCTGAAGACTTCCAGGTTTGTCCTTGCCTTCCCTTATCTGCCCGCATGTTCATTCTTGAGAAGGTCTCATCCATAACCCCATCACTAGGTATGGTGGGGGGAGGAGCCAGTACTAGCCCAGTACATCTGTCTTCACTTGGATACCCAATAGGATCTTAGATTAAGCATTTTGAAAGATTTCATCATCTGAGGCTGGTTTTCTCTGCCTTTATCCACCATTCCTGGATTCTAACATTCCCTCTAATTTCACAAGTCAGTTAAGACAATTAGCCCATATAAGCAGAAAGCTGTGAATGCCTAGATCCCATGAGCGGAGGGCTGTGGAGAGTGAATGGCACTTGTCAGGAAGCTTGGCACAGCTAAGGAAGTATGTAACTCTTGACAGCAGCCAGGTGATGAGGCACCTAGAGCTAAGCATGAACACCAAGCTCCTTATTGCTTTTATTCATGAGCAGAGCAAGCATTTACTTGGTAGCAAATGCAGCAGTGGAGGGGGGGTATCTCATGACCTCCATCTCCTTGATGCAGATACCTGGGGGAGCTGAAGCTGGCTCCCATCATTCCTTACCTGTTTCTATTCCCAGTAGCTAGTCTCGTAGTTCCCTGGAGATTTCACTGTTCCCAGTTTCTCTGCCTAGGTGTTTCAGTATTGGCTGGGCATTTCCTGAATGTTCTGGTCCCTGTTTGTTTTCTAAAGAGGAAAATCAAAAGCTGATTTGGGCTTGACCTAAGATGAAGTTAACTGCGGATTTCACCCTCTGCACCCATGCAAAGAGCATGAAATGAGCCTGAGAAAGGGCTGAGACTGGGCCCCTTGCGGCTTGTGACCATAGGGAGCCAGAATGACCTTGTCCTCAGAGGTGACTCCCCTAAGGCTGAATAATGATAAGAAAGTGCAGAATTAAGACTGCCCTCACCCGTGCATTACTTCACGTGTGTTTTATTGAGTTGTCTTTCAGCAAAAAGCATCCACGAGCAAATGTTTTCATTTATATTCAATTTTGGCATGGTTTGTAAAATGTGAGTTTCAAATGTTTTGTAATTTAATTTCTGTCTGGCTTGCAGAGTAGAAACCCTCAAATTAAAACCAATTTAAAAGCACTCTCTGGGGTGTGAAGATGGTGTTTGTAGTGGTCCCTCCCCTACAGGATTATTTTTGTCCATTTCAGCTATAGAGGGGGAAACTGGTTTGGTGGCTGAAAATAAGCTAAGGAATCAGAATCCTCTGGGTTCAAATCTTGGCTCCCTTATTGGAAGAATTACTTATCTTTTCTCAGTTTACTGCCCCCCCCTTCACATAAAATAAAATCTATCCTATTAGAGAAAAAAATGTAATGTGCTCAGTTAACACTGGTGTCCCCCCTCTGCTGTTCCCAGGAGTTGCAGTGAAGGGGTGCAGTGGTCGCTTTTGTGACAAGAAGCAACTTCTAGGTAGGAAGGGTCTCTTTTGGCTCACACATCCAAAGTGCAGCCTCCCATGGTGGGGAAGAAGTAAGGGCAGTAGGATCTAGTCCAGACTCCACAGTCAACAAAGAGATGAATGCCGCCTCTTAGCTCACTTTCTCCTTTGTGTTCAGACTGGGCCTCAGCCTATGGCATGCATGATGCTGCTCACATTTAGGGCAGAACTGCCCATTTCATTTAACTCCATCTAGCAACTCCCTTAGAGCTATGCCCAGAGGTTTGCTTGTGGTATCTTGCTAGGAAAGCTGCAAAACAAGGAATTTTTTTTTTTTTTTTTTTTTTTTTTTTTTTGTAAACTTAGGCATTTGCACAACAGAAATACATTTGGATGCTGTCTGGAGGTTGGGAGTCTGATATCAAGATGTCACCAAGATTGGTTTCTATTAGGGCCCCTTTCCTCGGCTGGCAGGGGCTGCCCTTTGAGTATGCCAGTGTCCTCATCTTAAAAGGGCAAGAGGATTGGGGTCCACTGTAATGACTGCATGGTAACTTGAGAAATCCTTTAAGACGTCATCTTAAAATCTGATCTCATTCTGAGGTACTTTGTGGTAGGGCTTCCACTTATGAATTTGGAGGACACCTTCAGCCCACATCCCTGCCCATCTTAGTGATTTCTACAAGGCTCTGCACGAGGGTAAGCAGTGTGACTGGGGTCTGTAGTTGGAGAGCTTCTTTCCAGGTGCCACCAAGCCCTGTTAGTCCAACAACCCATTTGTAAAATAAACACACAGACATTTATATTATTTAAACTGCTTGGCCGTTAGCTCAGGCCTACCATTGTCTAGCTCTTACTCTTATATTTAGCCCATTTCTATTAATCTATACTTTGCCACATGGCTCGTGGCTTACCAGTACCTTATCTCTTTCTTCTCATGGCAGTGGCTGGTGGTGTCTCCCCGCCCCAGCCTTCTACCTCCCAGAATTCTCTTCTCTCTTGTCCCACCTATACTTCCTGCCTGGCCACTGGCCAAACAGCATTTTATTTATACAGATCGATATCCACAGCAGGGGTCATGCCATGTCATGTCATCATGCTGAGTTCTGGGAGGGAAGGTCACTTCTGGGTTACAGGCTGAATGGACTTTTATTCCCCAGCTAAGATAGACCATGTTGGCTTTCAGCCATAAATTATACTTTAAATTGGAAAGATACAGAGAAGATTAGCATGGCCCCTGTGCAAGGATGACACACAAATTCGTGAAGTGTTCCATACTTCTAATAAAAATAAAAGAATTATACTTTAAATTTGATGGGGCTGATAGCAGTGTAGTAATGAGCTTGTGACTCCTCCCCTTTGGGGCAATGTGGGTTATCCTTGTATATCCATGCTTCCAACTCTTGAATTCTTCCTCCTTCCTCCCTCTCCCTCTCTTTCCCCCCAACCTGGTTACTGATCCCTGATGAATCATCTACATTATAGCCTAGCAAAATCAGGATAAAAAACAACAACAACAACAAAAAACGTAAATGTTTTTGTCTGAAAGGAGAAGTCGCATACGTTCAGCTCCAAGGACCATTGGTGGCGGTAGATGCATTCTTAATGCCACATGATCCAGGAAGCTTTTTTTCTAGCCCACGGATATGTCAACCAACAGAAAATGGTGCATTTTAATCCTACCAGGAACCATGTTTGGGGAATTGGAAGTTGTTGAATCTGTCTTGCACACATGCTTCTATCTGAGTTGTTAACATAGTGGATGCCCCTTGTGTCTGGTTGGCTGTCACTGGGCTTCATCTCTTCACATCTCTCCTTCCACACAGGTGTCCTTTTCAAACAAACCTTCATAAACATTGGCAGAACTCTCTGTGATGACAACTTGACAGGGTACAGAGTCACCTGGGAGACACACTTCTGAGCATGCCTGTAAAGTTTTTCTTTTTCTTCCTTCCTTCCTTCCTTCCTTCCTTCCTTCCTTCCTTCCTTCCTTCCTTCCTTCCTTTCTTTTTTAGGAAGAACTAACTGTGGAGGGAAAACCCACTTTGGAGGTTCCAGGATGAATACAATGGAAAAGTGGAGGAAACCAGCTGAATGCTAGCATTCACCTTTCTGTTCTCTGACCTCATACCTGGGCTATAGTATGAGTTCCCATCCCAATAAATAATAAATGTTTAAAAAGAGTAACATTTTTCTTCTATATACCGCTTTATTCTTCCTAAGTATATTTATTATTAAAAACAAATTTTCCTCTGCCTAGTACTAATCTAGATTTGTTTGTGAGGGACAATGAGTCAGTGAGAAATATCCAAAAAATCTAAAAATAAATAATCTACTGAGGATGAATTAAACTGAAGTATGTCATAATTTTATATGACCTTACACTTTCCCAACTATTCTAAAGGGGCAGTTATTTTGTGCTACTTTTAGTATCTCATTAAAAAATAGGAAAAGATATACAGTCTATAAACTAGTTAGAGCAGTGATTCCTTTTGCTATTTTTGCTAGGCCAGTGTATCTGCCTTGTGCTGAGATATACAGGGCCAGTGAAACCTCAGTTGGTAAGGCTTTAGGATGAAGTTTTTATTTTTATTTTATTTTTTATTTTTTTGTTTTTGTTTTTGTTTTTCAGAGCTGAGGACCAAACCCAGGGCCTTGTGCTTGCTAGGCAAGCGCTCTACCGCTGAGCTAAATCCCCAACTTATTTTTTGTTTTTTTTTTTTTTTTTTTTTGAGACAGGGTTTCCCTGTGTAGCTTTGTGCCTTTCCTGGAACTCACTTGGTAGACCAGGCTGGCCTCGAACTCCCAGAGATCCGCCTGCCTCTACCTCCCGAGTGCTGGAATTAAAGGCGTGTGCCACCACTGCCCGGCTTAGGATGAAGTTTTTAATAACTTCTGTTATTCAAATTATTTTTTCTAAGAGATATATTTATATTATTTTTGTTTATGTGTGTGCATGTGTGTGTGTATGTGTGTTTATATGTGAGTATGTACATGTATGTGAGTAGTACCTGCTGAGACCAGAAGAGGGTGTTAGATTCCCTAGAACAAGAGTTACAGACAGTTGTTAGCTGCCTGGTTTGGGTGCCAGGAACCCAGCTCAGTTCCTCTGGAAGTAACTGCTGAGCCATCACTCCAGCCCCAGAAGATTATTCTTAGTAGGTTAATGTGTTGGCTAGTTTTGTGTTAACACAAACTATAGTCATCTGAGAGGAGGGAACCTCAAGTCAGAAAATGCCTCCATAAGATTGGCCTGTATACAAGCCTATAGGGCATTTTTTAAATTAGTGATTGGTGGGTGAGGGCCCAGCCCATTGTGGATGGTGCCATTCCTGAGCTGGTAGTTCTAGGTGCTATAAGAAAGCAGGCTGAGCAAACCATGATGAGCAAGCCAGTAAACAGCACCCCTCTATGGATGGCCTCTGCCTCAGCTCCTGTCTCCAGGTTCTTGCCCTCCTTGAGTTCCTGTCCTGACTTCCTTAGATGATGAACTCTGATATGAAAGCATAAGCCAACTAAACCCTATCCTCCCCAAGTTGCTTTGGTCAGGTGTTTTATCACAGCAGTAGTAACTCTGACTAAGATAGGTGAGACTCCTGTTTGGGAAAGAAAGCCCACGTGAAGCTTAAGGGTATGAGTGACTATGTCCCTGCTAGCATGGGTCTGAGAACATCCTGCATGTGCATTGGAAAAAGCTAGTCATTTTGTAATAAATTAAGCTAGTTAAATGAAGATTATATATTTACATTTAATTGCATACATTTATTTTTGGACAAGTCTTCACATAATATTTATGTTGGGTAAGTTTGAGCTGATGGAGGAGTGTTACTATTCTGGAGGCAGATATTAATAGAGATTGGATCAAATGGTTCACTCTGAAAATATGGCTTGGAAAATGGACGGCATAGAAAGACATCCAGACTGGTCATACCAGTTGTCTGCTGGGGGCACTCTGCCAGGATTAGAGCAATTGGTAGCCGCTGTGGTGTGAAGGTCACCGTGGCATAGGTTGTTCTGGATTTCATGTGAGGGCTGGACATAGATTCTCATGTATACTTTTCAGTGGGTTCCATTAAAACAAACAAACAAAACTTAAGGAGAAAGGTGCCATTCCCTAGTCTCTGGTAATCTGGATTCAAAAATACAAATATCAAGGCCTGTTTTTCTAAGACTTGCTGTTCTTCAGGTCCTGAATTGTGTTC
Organism: Onychomys torridus; assembly: GCF_903995425.1. Classification (NCBI taxonomy): domain Eukaryota; kingdom Metazoa; phylum Chordata; class Mammalia; order Rodentia; family Cricetidae; genus Onychomys; species Onychomys torridus. The sequence goes on from NC_050447.1 coordinate 55,903,848, forward strand.
CAAGACAAGGCCTCACTTTTCCTCTGAACCTTTGAACCTCAGACCTGTGCTGTCTTGCCAGGCAAGACAAACCCTGGCCATATTATCACTTTGAAGAAGAAAAGCACCTGGGAGGTGTAAAGCACAGCCTTGATGCCAGGCCTCCACCTGCCTCTGCCTTCGAGTGCTGACATTAAGGGCATGCACCACTACTCCCAGCTATACTGATATCTTTTCATCCATTTTGTATGTGGTTGTGTGCATGTATGTGTGTATGTGTGCAAGTACATGCCTATGTATGCAATTGTGTACTTATACACACATAGAGGCCAGAGGAGGATACCTGGTGTCCTGTCCTATTACTCTCCACTGTATTCCCTTGAGGTAGGATCTCTCACTTCTCACTGAACTTAGAGCTCATGGTTTTACTAGACTGGCTGGTAGCCAGCAAGTCTCAGCAATCCTCCTGTATCCTCTACACAACAGTGCTGGTACACAGCATGTTTTTTTACCCACTGAGTCACAGCCCCCATCTTGTCCTCTTTCTTTTTAATCATATTTTTTTCTGACTTCTTTTGTTCTTGATTTGACGGTCAGATGCCGCTGGAATGACTGTCATCCCATCTACAAAGAGTTGGCATGTTTGTGATACCGGTTTTGGGGAAGGAGTTCTTGCCCAGGGTGGTTCATCAGGACAGCCTATGTAAGGGGTTGCAGCCTGCCGATGTCTGGGTAGCACTGGGTTGCTGTTGTCCAGCAATGTAGAGTGTTGTAAGGTCAGAATAAAGAGTAGGAAGGTGGATGGGAGGCCTAAGGGAGCCCAGATGGCCCTCAACTAGGTCCAATTGACCTAGAGAGGACATTTTCAGCATTGTGGACTTCAGCCTTAATTGGGTGCTGTATTTGGGACTGTGGCCCCTGGGGGAAGTGCTTAGCCATGGGCTGGGGGTGCTTAGGTACTGAGTGGCTCTCAGGAACCAGAATGCAAAGAGCAACAGCATAGGATGAACAGCCAGAAAGGCCACTGGTTCCCTTCACTGGGTCCAATTTATGTCAATGCTTTTGCACAACTGAGATAATCCACACAGGACTTGTTTCCCGTTCCGAGCCTCCACACAGAAATGTCTGGCTGTTCAGACAGGAGTGTTTCTGCAAAGGGGGACCCATTGAATATTGAAAACTGACATGCAGCTCTTAAGTGCATTTGGGAGAACTTGCTACACAAAGGCTCCCTGTGTGGGGAATCCTTCTGTTTCAGAATCATTACCTTCTTATGTGCTTATTCTACAGGGCTCAGTTACACTCTGGCTGTGAAGTCATTTCCTCTGCAGAGCAGCAGCTACACATGCTCTTGTGTATTTCGAGTTTTTACTTTGTTATTATTTTTAAAAATAAAATCCCTTTAATTGTAATGAACTTGCAAATAAAAAGTTCTGTTAAGGTGTCCACTCAAACATGCGCCCAGTCCAAAACTCTACATCTCAGCAAACTTCTGTATAGTTAAAATGGCCATTGTGAAGCCATGGAGCTTTGTTCAGGGCTGCACATTTTCACTATCAATTGCATTTTTATGCACTTATCCACCACAAAAAGAAAAACATGGCAAAATTGAATCTAGAAAAATAATTAGCTTTAGATCCTTTTTTGTTTAAAGGACACAATGTAGACAAATGGACATATAGCCATGAAAGAGGACTTTTCATTCATGTATTTGTTTATTTAGTTTGAGACAGGGTCTCACTATGAAGTCCAGGCTGTCCTCAAACTTATCATCCTGCCTCTGCTTACCAAGGGCTAAATTATAAGCCCATGTCACCATGCCTGGCCTCTTTTATATTCTTTTTTTTTTTTTTTTTTTTTTTTTTTGGTTTTTCGAGACAGGGTTTCCCTGTGTAGCTTTGTGCCTTTCCTGGAACTCACTTGGTAGCCCAGGCTGGCCTCAAACTCACAGAGATCCTCCTGGCTCTGCCTCCTGAGTGCTGGGATTACAGGTGTGCTCCACCACCGCCCCTCTTTTATATTCTTAAAATGGGTTTCATTTGTTACTAATCTACCGGTAGGGTTTGGTTGTGACCCCAAAAGTTCATGTGTTAAAGCCCGAGTTCCCAGTTGGTGTTCTGTTGAACAATTACTGAAGCCTGAGGGCTCTAATTTTTCAATGGTTTAGTCAATTTATAAGTTCATAGTTGAGTATTCTATGATTATGAGATGAGGCTTTGGGAGCAGGCCTTGGAAAAGTATATCTTATCCCTGACTCCTGCCGGGTCCCCTCTCTGCTTCCTGGTTGCTGGGAAATTAGCAGCATTGTTTTCCACACACTTCCTGCTATTGTATTTTACCTCACCCAGCCTAAAAGCCAGGGGCCCAGTTACCCATAGACTGAACTCTCTGAAACTATAAGCCCAATAAGTCCTCAGTTCCTCTGCTCAGGTATTTTGTCACAGTGACAAACGGACACCTTATTAAGTAATGACATACTGAGGAATTATTTTGGGGTGGTGGTGGAGGGGATCATCTAGTATTCACTGATCCTATATCTGACTGCGAAGGTGCTGAACAAACACTGGTTAATTGCACACCTTCTCCCATTTGGCAAATGCTTTCTTTATTTTATCATCTCACACATTATCAAGACTCTAAGTTGTAGATCAGCTATTTTTTGGGGGGCCTGGCTCTGTAAAATACAGATGGTCTGAATTAAGTGCTATCCTAAGTGTATTCATGAGGCTTTTGTGGCTTAAAGAGATTAAGGAGCTTCTTCAGGCTCTAGATACGAATTAAATTTCTGAAAAGCCCTACCATATGCATATCAAGACTTTTCTCCTTTTTTTTTTTAACCTCACAGTTTCAGAGACAGGGCACAGAGGACATGTGATGAGTATGTAAAACATTTTCTTTATTCAGTCTTTTTTGGCTTGTTAAGAGAAGCCTTTGTTTCTGTTGTGAAACCTGGAGATATTAATACAGACATGGGTTCTCCACATTTCTAGGATCTCATTACATTATAAACTGTTACAAAAGGTCAGTGAAGATGGTAGTCCCTGGGATCCTGGACACTTCTCCAACAGCAGCCATGAGGCTATGCAGCAGCCTTCTGCCGGGCAATCTGAAAGTCACAGCATAACTAATCTGGTGTGTTTTGTGAAAAGGGAATCTCTTCACCTGGGAGTGCTGTGAGTCAAGAAGTGAAGAACAAAATGAACAGACTGAGACATCAGCTGACAGCGGGAGGCCTGAAACCCCTTCTCAAGCCATGGACAGCATGCTGGGCCTCCCTAGCCTGTGATGGGCTGGGCATGGAGCAGCTAAACTCTTGGATTCCATCTGGGAGGGGGTGCACCCATTGTGTCTGTGAGGCCTTGGGAATGGCTGTTGGCAGCCATTTGAGCAGGTGCTCCCAGCTGGGGAGAATTTACATGTGGAGAAGACCAGACAAGAAGCAAGATGGCCTCTAATACACTACTCATTGCACAGCTCAGTGCGGTTCTGGAGGAATCCACAGAATGAGATAAGTCAGTTGGATTCCTGCAGTGTTTGACCTTGAAGTCTGGCATTCCAGACAGGAGCAACAATGTGAGCCCTGAGAAAGCCAGGTCCCCCTGGACTCTTGCTCCTGGAATAGTTTTACTTTCTCTATAGAAGCCAGAGTCTCATGATGAATTGGACTTAAAAACTGTCACAGAAAAACAGCGAGCAAGGCCATGGCCCCTGGATGTTATTTTGTGTTCCCACGGGTTTTCATGGTCCCGGATTTATAGGAAGGAAAATTATAATACAGATTTGACAGTCTCTCCTTTCAGCAGGAGGAACTAGCCTTTTAGTTTATGCCATTCAGCAATGCCCAACTCCACATATTTTCCACTGTAGCCCTGCGCCACTGTCAGGCTGGGAAATCTTGCCTCAGGGCTTGTTTCACTTGGGGATTAAGTCACGTGCCCCCTGCTCTTCAGTTCTTGTCACCACACTGAGTCCCTCCTACTTCCTCCCCCTCATTTGTAAACTGTGAACCTTTTCATCTGCTTTTGTTTTTCAAGCCCCGAGCTGTGCACTCGGAGCTTTTGTTCCTAGGAAAAGGGTTTCTTTGCAGCGCTGCACAGAGGCTAACAGGCCTTGGAGCTGCAAGGGCAGGTGCTTTGCGGTATCCAGTTCTCTCTGCATAGCTTAGTCCAGCCCCAGCAAGAGATGTCTCAATAGACTTTTATGTTAGCTTTTATTCCTCCAGCCATCCTGGGGATTCTGTGTGTGTGTGGTATATGATGTGTTCAGGTGCGTGTATGTGTATGTGTATGTGTTTGTGTATGTGTGCATGCACACGTATGTATGTGGAGTTCAGATCTCTATTTTGGGTGTCTTCCTCAATCACCCTCCACCTTATTTTTTTAAAATTTAAATTATATGTATCTGTGTGTGAGTATATGCCTGTGAATGCAGGTGCCCTTAGAGCCCAGAGGTGTTGGGTCCCCTGGAGGTGGAGAAAACAAGTGGTTGTGAGCTGCCCAGTGTGGGTGCTGGGAACCTAACTCAGGTCCTCTGCAAGAGCAGTCTGTACACCCTTAACCCAATGAGTCATATCTCCAACACCTATTTTATTTTTTTGAGACAGGAGTTTTATTCTAGTTGCAATTTGTTGCTATTATAAAACACCAACCAGAAGCAACCCGGGGAGGAAAGGGTTTTACTTGGCTTACACTTCCAGGTCACAGTCCATCATTGAGGGAAGTCTGGTGCGAACTCAAGACAGGCAGGATGGAAGAATGCTGCTTACTTGGCTCACGCTCTGGCTGGCTCCCAGGCTAATGCTCTGTCCGTTTTCTTGTGTAGCTGAGGACCAGCTGCCTAGGGATGGTGCTACCCAGAGTTGGCTACGACCTCTGGCATAATTAATAATCAAGACAGTGTCCTCCTACAGATGTACTAACAGGCAGATCTGATCTAGGCAACTCCTCATCAAGGCTTTCATCTCCCACGACTCTAGGCTGTGTCAGTTGACAATTAAAGCTAACTACGGCAGGCTCTTTCAGCAGACCAGGTACTCACTGATTTGGCTAGATCAGCTGGCCAGCAAGCTCCAGGGATCCTCTGGTTCCCCATCTCTCCAGTGCCATCATGCCTGGCTTTTTATATGGGATTGGGGACCCAAACTCAGGTCCTCACACTTTGGGGCAGCGCTTTGTCATGCATTGAACTGTCTTTCTGGCCTTGAGGTTTTTAACTAGGTTATAATGATCTCACTGCTTGGATAAAGTTACAGAAGAGGGCAAAAGGTGTGTTCTGGCTCTGTCGTTTGGACCTTGTCTCTCATAGGGTCACATCTCACACCTCCTTTCCACATGTGGGTTTTGTTCTGAATGCCTTTCTCCTGCACGGCATTGAACGAGATGTTCTGTTTCCAGCCAGAACTGGTACTGTTGGCTGATCCCACAGGCCCTCCACTGGACTGCCATCCCAACTGAAGGTCTTGAGTTGCACTTGTGACTTTAGGCTATTTTAGTGGAGGCCGCTTATTCCAAACCTTACCAAAATTGGTTCTGACTAATGGCCCTCTTCGAATGGGATTGATCTTAGCTTAAATATGTGTTTTCTTTCTTTCCCTCAATCTCTGGATGGCTTATGTTCCAGTGAATGTGATTCAAGTATTCCAGTGCAGTCAAGGACACAAACTATGTCCCTTAGTAGATAAATAGAGGGTAGAATTCTCTTGAATTGCCAGACTGACTTTTTCTTTCACCACTGAATGCTCTGAAGAAATGGTCCAGAGATTTAAGCCTGTAGTTAAAAGGTGGCAGAACTAAAATGCATGAGTTGAAGGATCCAGGAGACTGCCCTATTTGTTCTTCATTCGTTCCTTGGCATTCATTTTTAATTAGGAAGTGGACCCCAGATGGCAGGACTGCTCTGCTTATGCTGAGTGACATTACTTAAATCAGATTAAATAAGGAAGAAGGACACTCTATTGGTGTGGTCTCTGGGCCTCTGGCAAGTTTATAGATTTTGACTTAATACTCCTCACTGTTTCTTGGGCACTCCCTTGATACCAACTTACAGTGTAACAGATTGGAATGGATAAGGAAATGGGAAAACGTCTTGTAATTCAATCAGAGCAAATTGTGGGGCTGGAGAGATGGCTCAACAGTTAAGAGCACTGGCTGCTTTGTCAAGGACCTGGTTCAGTTCCCAGCACCCAAATGGTGGCTCACAACCACCTGTAATTCCAGTTCCAGAAATCTGATCTGACATCCTCTTCTGGTCTCTGTGGACACCTGCATTTACATGCTCACACGCACATATGCACAGAGACAGACAGACAGACAAACAGACAGACAGACACACATTTGCATTATAAAATGTCCTGACACAGGGTCTGGAGAGTGGTGCAGCAGTTGGGAGCATTGGCTTCTTTAGCAGAGACCCAGGTTCAGTTCCCAGTACCCACATGATAGCTGACAAATACTCAGAACTCATTTTAGGGATCTGACTCCCTCTTCTAACTTCCTTGGGCACCTGGTGCACATACATTTATGGAGGCAAACACTATACATAAAAGTATATGAAAAATATTACTGGGCATAGAAAATTGGTCAATGATTCAATTTTTATTGATTAGCTTATGGATTTTATTTTTGCCAGTTTTTTGAGACCTAACTGACAAGTATACACGTTCAAACACACACTCACACACAGATAGATATATTCAGAGTGTACCATGAGATCCTTTGACATCATTGTGAAGTTATTGCTATAATCAATGTAGTTAACACCGCTGTTACCGACAGTGTATGTTCTTGTGTGTGCATGTGTGTGTGCATGCATGTGTGTATTTATGTATGTATAGTAAGTATACTTAAGGTCTCTTTAAGCAAAGTTCATGTATGCAGTACAGTAGTGCTAACATGGTGTGCATTAGTAACAATAGCCTACCACAGAAGCAGCCTAGGTCTCTAAGAATGGGACTGTGAATAAGGAAAATGTGGGCTATATGTACAATGAGACTCTGTTCAGTCTTAAATAGAATGAAATCTTGTCACTCCTTATAGTATGGATGGACCCAGGGGACATCATGGGGATGAAATAAGCCAGGCACTCAAAGACGACACTGTGCGATCTTGCTTACACACTGAATCTAAAACTCATACGAGAAGAGAGAATGACATTTGCCAGGGGCATGGGGGTGGTGGTTAGTGGGGAGACGTGGGCCAAAGGATACAAAGTGCGTTTTGCAAGATCTGCCAATTCTGTGTGGACTGAGAGAGAAGTCCACGTGACCTAGAGCAGCTGCTGCCGAGTACTCAGTGAGGCCCCAGACTGGCTCCCACTGAGGCAGTAATGGGAGAGCTTGGATGGCCTGGGACCCTGCTTGCCTTGGCTGTGCACAGCTCTCTGCTAACAGTGCCCTGGCACCTCTCCTCCCTGACCCGTGTGCACTGTGCACACATATTCCTCTCCAAGCAATACACCTAGTAGCCTTGGACCCCCACTGAACTGGGCTGTGTATACATTCTCTTACAACAGACTTGGACAGTTTCTAATCAGCTATATTCCCAATGTATGTGGTGTATGAAGAATGGAAGGGGATGGTTCCATTTCTTCTGGGTCTGGGCCCACTTGGCTCAGCGACTGGAAGATGGCATGGCATTAGAACCTAGCAAACAGAAGGCGGAGAAGAATAAATTAAGAAGAATGAATCTCTCTTCATTCACATGTTACTAATGGCACTAGCCTCGTAGGTCTGGGCCTTTGAAGAGTTTCTGTGGTTTCAGCAGGCATTTGGTCAGGACAGGAGATACCTCATGGGACTGTGATTCTCAGGCTGTCCTGAGCAGGGCACTGAACTATATCTTTGTGTCCATGACCTAGAGTTCCTCTGAAGTTGTCCTGGAGAGAGGAAGCTGCTTCATCGGTTTGGCCGTGTGCTACCATTTCTTCCCTATTCTTTCATTCCCTCTGCTTTGGCCCCAAAGTTTATCTTTGCCATCCGTCTTGTAGATGGGACAAGATACCTGCTATCAAGCACCGTGAGGGAAGAAGGGTTTGTTTTGGCTTATAGTTGAGGCATGAGGTACATTGTGGAGGGGAAGGAGTGGTAGCTGGGGAAGGAGATGGCTGGTCATACAGCATCCACAGTCAGGGAGCAGAGAGAGATGGATGCTGGTTCTTGGGTGGCTTTCCCCTTTTTATTCAGTGCAGAACCCCAGCCCATGGGATGGTGGCACACACAGGGTCAGAGGGTCTTCCCACCTTGGTTAATTAAGAAGCACCTCACAGACATGCCCAGATGTGTGTTCTCAAAGTGGTGGCTATTAACCTCAAGTTGGCAAGATCAACCATCATTGCATCCTGCTTTCCAAGTTGGTACACGTATCAGCACTAGCCACTAGCTTCAGAGCTGTGTGACATGCTTTCTTTCAGGGACTAAAAGCTTTCTTCTCTGTCCAGTTACCTCCTTACCACCCCTGCTGTCTATCTGAGGGCTGGTCCTCCCCTGTGACTGATTCACATTGCAAAAGGATGCACAAGTTCTGGCTCCATGAAGAGGTCTAGCCATCTGGTTCTCTCTGGGTCTTAGATGCTAAAGAGATAGACCCTACCAGATTTCAGCCACCACTTTTCATGTTTTTATTAAAAAAAGAAACAAATCTGACAAAAATCTTTTTTCAGTTTAGACACAACATTTTGCAATGTACTGTTAGTCTCATGGCCATATCCTGAGGGTAGTAGGGGGTTTCTGTCTCTACTGTGCAGAAATCACCTTCAACAGTAGTCAATTTGTATTCCAGTTTTCATCTTTTATGTTCATTAGACAATTTAGTACACACACACACACACACACACACACACACACACACACACACCAGAAGTCCTTCCCTATTTAATGTTATCTTCTTCCCAGACACAAATGCACCCTGGGGCTGTGCACTTAGGACTCATTTAGTGAAATAGAGAGGTCACAGCAGGAGGCTGGGATCAGCAAAGACAAACACAGGTGTTTTTTTTTTTTTGCTTGTCCACCAGCCGTCCTGAGAGATTTTAAAAATATTTGACGGTTAGAGGCGGAAAAGCCTTTGCATTGCCATAGAACACACATTTAAAATGACCTTTTCTGTTGGCTTCCTTTGTTTTAGGGCAGGTTCTCCCTGTGTAGCACAGGCTGGCCTGGAACTCTTGATCCAGGCATGCATCATCACACTTGGCTAAAATTTACAATTTCAAAAAGGATTTTCCTTTATTTTATGTGTTGCTGGCATGTATGTTTATGCACCACATGCATGCAATGCTTTTGGAGGCCAGGCGGGAGCATCAGGTTCCCTGGGAATGGAGTTATAGACAGTTGTGAGCTGCCATGTAGGTGCTAGGAATAGAATTTGGGTCCTCTGGAAGAGCAGTTAGGGCTTTTAGCTTGGGAGTCATCTTTCCTAGACCATTAAAATGTACTACTTGCACAGTTCATTAGTGTTAAGTATATTTACATTGTTGTGTATTAGATGTCTGGACCCACATGGGGCTGGACTTCCATGCTTGTTTATCACTGTGTAACAGGCAGGGAGGGGTATCACTTCATGCTTACATGGATATCAATCAGTGGCTGTGAACGTTCTACAACATCCCTCCTACATCCACTGGAGGCTCTGGTCACAGGTCCGCTACTGCTGCTGGCAATGTCAGGCATTCTGGCAGACTGTCAGGGGAGAGGTTTCAGTGCAGAAAGGCCTTCTGGAACCTCACAAATAAGGGCTGCTGCTCACTGCCTGTGAGTCACACATGGCTTCTTCTGGCAGAGTCTCGGTTCTGGCAAACTTGTCAGTCCAGGTGGAACAGAACCCTGAGATGGCCCAGCTGCTTCCCTCATGGGTGTTTGGGGAGGCTCAAGTGTTGATTAAGCTACTTACTGTCTGCATGGGCTTTAGAAAGTCATAAATACATGGAAACACACCAGGAGAAGAGGGTAAGGGATTGAAGGAAAGAGGGAGCTGTGGTGTCCAAGGTCATTACCAGGTAGGGCATCTTTAGACAGACGCAAGTGAGCAGCCTTGGAGGGATCCAGGGCTGGCAGACAGGACAACACCAGAGTATGGGGGTGGGTGGGCTAGAGATGGAGCAGAGAGTGGGAGAACAGGAAAGAGCCAAGGGGAAGCTGAGGGGCTGGGGCTGATGCAGGGTCTGGAGCTTCACCTCAGGACTAGGTTTCATGCTGCCAGCCATCTGGGTATTATTTCAGAGCTTCGAGTTGAGAGATTGTGTATTCCAATTTTTTTCCTTTTGGAAAGCTCCTGTGGTTGATGGGTTGAGTCTAGACTGGAGCCAGGTAGGGGGTGTCAAAGTAGGCAGCTGGAAGCTGCTGCAGTCTGTATCTGGCAGTGACAGGTAGAGCAGCTTCTGTGGAACATCAGAACTCTGGGGGTGCCCTGCATCTAGCCAGCAGGATTGCCCATGTTTTAGATGCAGGCTGAGAAAGAGGAGGAAGAAGGGGTCAGTCACCCTATGTCCTGGCAGGTATGGCATTTCCAACCCTGCAGCTGGAGAAGGAAGAAAGGAAGAGAGGTAGGGTATGTGTGGGAGGGGTGGGCACAGCTGCTCCAGTTAGGTGGCTCTGGTGGTAGGTGTGGGGGTGGGGTTTGTAGAGAGGTCTGAACTGGTGACGGGACACATTGGGAGACAAGAGCATTTCTTACTGTGATCTACATGGGATCTTTCTGTCCAGACCTGATCCTTTTAGGCTGCTTGTCAAAACATCATGAACTGGGTAGTCTACAAAACAGTTGATTTCTTAGCTTTCTGCGGATTTCTAGTCCAAGGTCAAGGGACCAACAGATTTGGTGTCTGATGATTGCTGTTCCCTGGTTCATAGATAGCACCTTTTCCTTGTGACTTCACATGGTGGAAAGGTCTTTCAAGTGCCCTTTAAATTTATTTTTAATTGTATATACATATAAATACACATACACACACACACATATGTGTGTGGGGAGGGTGCAGAGGGGAAGGGTATGTGCACATGAGTGCAATTACCTGTGGAGGCCAGAAGAGGGCATCAGATCCTCTTGAAGCTGGAAGTTACAGCTAGGAATGAGTCACTTAACATGGGTGCTGGGAACCAAACTTGGGTCCTCTGCAAGAGCATCTGAGTTCTTAACTGTTAAACCATCTCTCTATGAAGTCCTTTATTATTATTATATTTTTTGTTTTAGGAGGCATTAAACCCATTAATATAGGCTCTATCCTCATGATCTAATTACTTCTCAAAGCTCTCAGTTTTTAATGCTATCATTGTGGGAGTCATTATTTGAACAAGTGAATTAATGCTACAGCACATAGAAGATTGGTTTGCATTAGGACCATATGGAGGAGAAGCTTACAAGATAAAGACGGATGATGCTTGCTAAAGAAAGGCAACAGCAATTAAATAATGACATTCAAATATCAACAACACTTTGTACTTTATATGTCTTAGCAGAGATGTTCTAAGTATGTACTGTGAACCTCACTCTGATGGTTAATATTGTCAACTCAGTAGGACTGAGAATCACTCAGAAGACAAAACCTCTGTGTATATCTGTGAGGGGTTTTCTTGACTGGGTTAAGTTGGAAGAACCACCCTAAATGTGGGTGGCCCTAGGGGCTGGGGTCTTGGATTAAATGAAAAGAGGACATGAGCTGTGCACCACGATTTTTCTCTCTCTGTTCCCTTATGGCGCCTGTAATGTGGCCAGCTGCCTCAAGCTCCCACCACAATGCCTTCCCCTCCACAACAGACCTTTCACTCGAACTGTGAGCCCAAACAAACCTTCCCTCCCTCAGTTTTTGTTGGCAGGTACCTGGCACAGCGCTAACACACCGACATATGGTTCCTTACATATTAGGACCTTATGGGATGTCTTAGTTACTTTTCCTGTTGCTATGGCAAGATTTCATACAAAGCGAATTAAGGGAGGAGAGGTTGATTTTTAGCCTATAGCTCAGAGGACACAGGCCATCGTGCTGGGGAGGCATGGAGGTCTGTGGCAACACAACCTGCTCACGTCTTGTGGATCAGGAAGCAAGAGACCAGGGCAGGACTGGGACGTGCCTATAACCGGCATGACACGCCTTCCAGTGACCCACTTCCTCTGCACAGCTCCACTTCCTAAAGGTTCTACAACCTTCCAAACAACGTCACTAACTGGGACCCAATGTTCCAACACATGAGCCCGTGTGTGTGTGTGTGTGTGTGTGTGTGTGTGTGTGTGTGTGTGTGTGTGTTGGGGGAGAATTGGAATTGGTAGTGAATTTTTTATTTAAATGATAGCACACACTTTCCCTTTTCTATCTTCTGGGTTTCCCATAACAATTGCAAAGTCACCTCACCATGTCACAACTTCAGGATGCTCAGCAATTCTAGATTCATGTCGGTGACTTACATCTCTGGGTTTTGTTCCATGGAGTTGCTGGCTTATGGCAGGGTCATACAACCCCAGCTCTGCTTGGAAGCACTTCCTGTGAAGCTGGCTGTCCTTCATGTGCACAGAGACTTCTCCCTCTTTCTTGAAGGTGGTCCCTGAACTGTGTGAAGCTTGACCCTCATGACTTCAATCTTCCTTTGTTATTTTGGGGTTGTTAAAAAACCCCTGCTTCATCATGGGGCTGGTTTACATCACACCTGTGCTTACAAGATTTGGGCCTGTTTTTCTGAACCTATTGTTCTGTTGTTACAGTTTACAGCATTTCAGTGAAAATATTATTTGAAAGTACTTATCTTACAATGAAGTTTCTACATAAAAATATAAAATATCCCTTTAAAGAAAGGGATAAATTCCAACCCAAGACTCAAGCTGTGGATGAGTGTGAGAGCACCTGCTGGCACACACATGTTCCGGAGCTCCCTCCCCAGGACTGAGGTCACACTTTCTCTAACTTGCCTCTGTGGGAGTGATTAGAGCTAAGCCTGTAGACAGCTCTAAAACTTCAGTGAAGGTAGAATAAGGAATCTGACTCTAGAACATTCTTTAGTGCTGCATTTCCCCCATATTTAACATTCTCTCAGGCTGTTGTCCAAGTTTCAGATGTTTGTGGAAACCTCTAGTCTGAAGCTGCAGGGAAATGCCTTGGAATCTGGGTGGTCAGGCCATGGCTGCTGCAGGAAGAAGAGCCATAACCATGGGGGACTCTTCCTGCCCAGGTCTGAACTGATTAAGAGAATAAGAAGAAGTGGGAGGTCAGATGGCTTGGCTTGACTGGAGGATGTTGTGTGAAGTCTGCCAGCACCAGCCCTTGAGGAGAAGTCTGTTAATTGAATTCCTGGAATGGAGTTGATTTACTGCAGAGGCCCCAGTAGACCCCTCCTGGAGGCAGCCCTGGAGCTGTAGTGGAGCTCAGAGTGGGCTTCCAAACCCCAGGCCCAGCCAGTTCAGAGCTGAGCAGGGCCCAGACTTTGCCTTCTCCCTGGAAGGGAGTCTGAGTATGCATGGGGCTGTAGGTGGAGGTCCTGGCTGCGGTGGAAGGCAGAGGTGTACCTGTTGTGGTTGTTAGAGGGGATCTATTTTCTTGTCCTTTATGTGGTTTTATAGCAGTGGTTCTCAATCCCTTTGGGGTTCCAACGACCCTCTCATAGGAGTCACATATCAGGTATCCTGCATATCTGATCTTTACATTACGGTTAATAGCAATATCAAAACTATACTTATGAAGTAGCAACAAAATAATTTTATGGTTGAGGGGTCACCACCACATGAGGAACCATGTTAAAGGGTCACAGCATTAGGAAGACTGAGAACCACTGTTCTGTGGGGTGACATGCTTTAACAGACACACAGAGGTGGGTTTAATTCTGCATGGCAGCTTATGGTTTCTGCTTTGTTGGTGCATGTATGTGCAGTAGAATATCCACGGGAAAATTGAATGCTATGTTACACGTGTATACAAAAGCATATAAATATTTCATAACACTACATCCTAATACAGACATGTATGATGTTATAACTTTGTACTAATATTATATATCATTTCATAACATATACTATAGTGGACGTGTGTGTGTGTGTGTGTGTGTGTGTGTGTGTGTGTGTGTGTGTGCGCGCGCGCGCATATGGCAGGAGGTAGATGGCAGGTGTGCTCTCTGTTTTCTCCACCCTAGTTTGGAGACAGGGTCTGTCACTAATCTTCAAGCTCATCCCTTGGGTGAGATGGACTGTCAGGACCCCCCAAGCACTTGCTGGTCTCTGCTGCCTCTGGGAACTGCAGCTGTACACTGCTACACTTAGCATGGGGATCAGAACTGAGGTCTGCATGTCCAAGTGGAAAGCACTTTGCCCAGTGACCCACCTCCTAGCCCCTTACTCTTGTATTTTGAAAGAGTTTTAGAATCAACCAAGAATGAATCTAAAACAAAAGTACTGGCATACCCACACCTGCTTACATTATGTTTTCCTTTGAGACAGAGTAGTCTGTACTGTGAACTAACCCAGGTTACCTAGAATTCACTGCTGTAGCCCAGGTTGGCCTTTTACCTATAGTGAACCTCCTGTCTTAGCCTCCTAAGAACTGGAATTACATACATCAGCTACCATACCTGGCTTACTTGATAGATTTTAAATTGAGAAATAGAATCTGAACAGACAGAAAAAGGCTTCTTTTAAATCATATTTATTTTTGCATGCTGGCTAGAGCATGGTGCATGCTAAGTGAGAACTCTGCTACTGAGCTACACCCCTGCCATCCCTCCCTGTTTGAAAAATTGCTTAAGAACCTGCAGCTGGATTCCGGCAGGGATCACGTCAACAAGTGATTGCCTTGAAAAGGAAGTTTTGTTTTTTGTGTGTTGCTTTTTCCCTGAGGTGTTATCTATGTGTTCTGGAAAAACCTAAAAACAGTGCTGGCTATCTGTGCTTACGTCCTGAAGCCCACTGGCATGCAGAAATGACTGGTTCTGTGGAAGCACCTGTGTGAGGGCCCCGGCCCAGGGAGGCATCTGTTGCCTGTGGGTGGAATGTGGGTGGCATCTCCTCTCAGCAGCAGGGGGTGAGCGTGGTGGGGAGGGCATACAGTTGATTTGAGAAACTGAACAGAAACATTTGCTAGGTGGGTAGAGGAGATGGAGTTAACTGGTTACAGTCCTAAGATGGGTAGTTTCTGGGGATGATTATGTCTGAAAGGGTTTGTGCCTTAAATGTCATCTTGGTGGCATTCAACAATGTTTTCTGAACATGTGACCTGGCTTTGAACACCAAGATAGTTTCCCAAATAACAGGTCCTGAACTGGATCCTAAGACAGATACTTGGCTGGTATGGTACTGTCAGCTGGATCTCCTTTGCTTATTGGAGAATTTGGATGTTCCTGTTATGCTTTTGACCAAGCTATATGTCCATCCTGTGAGGGTTACTGGAAGCTCTTGAATCTTGAAGCATACACACCTGTGTGGCTTACACCCTAACTCTTCTAGTGTAGGAAGGGCTTGTGTGGTTGTAGGTGTGGATCTTTCTGAGACCATACAATGAGGTGAAAAAATGTGATTCATTCCATGGAAAGTTCCAGAAGAGCAGTGTAGTTAGAGTTTTCCTGCCTGGCCCAGTCAGGACAAATCTCTCTTACCTGCCAGTCCCACAGTCGCTCAGACCCAACCAAGAAAGCACACAGAAACTTACATTGTTTAGAAACTGTATGGCTGTGGCAGGCTTCTTGTTATCTACTTCTTCTATCTTAAATTAACCCATTTCTGTTAGTCTATACTTTGCCACATGGCTTGTGGCTTACCAGTGTCTTTACATGTTGCTTTTCATGGCGGCGGCTGGGAGTGTCTCTCTCCAGCCTTCTACTTCCCAGAATTCTCTTCTCTCTTGTCCCACCTATACTTCCTGCCTGGCCACTGGCCAATCAGAACTTTATTTACATAGAGCAATATCCACAGCAGAGCAGGTTCCTTGTCTGGCATCCTGTGACATCTTGTTCCTACATAGTGGCTGTTAGATGGACTCCAGCCATGGGAGGTATGTTTGATACTTAATGTTCACTGTCAACTTGACTAGACTTGGAATCACCTAGGAGACACACCTCTGGGTGTGTCTGTGAGGGTCAGAGATGTAGAAACAAAGAGGGAAGATCCACCGGGAGTGTGAGAGGCACCAGTCCATAGGTTGGGGTTATGGATTAAATAAAAATAAAAAACCACAAGAAAGCAAGCTGAGCACCAGCATTGATCTTTCCCTGCTTCCTCATCCTCCATTGCCATACCTCCCCCATGATGATAGGTTGTACTCTCAATCAATTAGCTATAAACCCTTCTTCCTTGAATTACTTCTTGTCAGGCTTTGAGTCACAGTAATGAGAAAGCCAGCTAACACAGTATGGACAGCCCAGTGCATACCAGTGGGGAGTGAGAACATTAAGAGAGACGGTATCTGAACAGAGGCAATGGGGTCCCAAGTCACCCTGGTTTTAGATTTTTTTCTCTCCTTTTATGTGTCTCTGCAATTTTATGTTTAATTTGGCCACTTTTGTTTACCCCTTCCACTAATTCCCACCCACTTCTATCTAAATTATAGTATTAAGAAAAACCAGTTAATGGTTCACCCCATTCTAGGCAAATCTCTAGGGTTAAATGATTTAGTGTTTTCTTCCTTTGAAACATGGCTCCCTTCTGTAACTCACATATAGTAGTAATTACATTTTAAAATTTCTGGGGACTCATGTTTATGGGTTTAATCTCTCTATGAGGACATAAGCCTTTTAGGAACAGAGACCATGATTCTCTGGTGACATGTACTAACTTTGAAAATACCATGAGTTCTTGGCTCATGTTTAGTTTATAGTCCATTGTGTAACTTGCTGTCACTCTTGTGTTTGCCTGGTGTATCTTCAATTCTGCGTTGTCATTTGTTTTTTTAGCTCTAAGTCCCCTATCTTGGAGATCCTTGGTGCTACATAAATATTTATTGAAGGAACTCTGTAGAATCCCAGAAGTGACTCCTCTCTCCTTTGCATCCTCAGGGTGCAACATTTGGTAGGGATCCAGGGCAAACTCTTGCTTTTTAGGTACAAATGACTTCTAGGTGCAGTTTCAATCATTTCAGAAAAGGGACTTTTTCCTCCCACCTAGCCAGCCATAGGACACCATTGGCCCCCTTGTTTAAGGACTTGATCACACGGTCCTTTAACCACGGGATACAGCTGCTTCCCAGATGTTAAAACCTCGTCCTTCTCGCTGATACTGTTTCTTTTGCTGTGATAAAACACGGTGACAAAAAGCAACTTCAAGAGGAAAGCTAAGTTACATTTCTAGGTCTCAGTCCATCATTGAGGAAGTCAAGACCAGGACTCAATTACAAGTAGAAACTGTGTAGAGACATTGCTTGTTTACTGAAGTCTGTGCCTAGGTAGCTTTCTTACATAGCTCAGGACCACTTGCCTAAGGGTGGTGACTCAAAGGATGCTGGGCTCACTTCCATCAAGGGGAACTCCCTTTTCAGAGGACCCTAGCCTGCGACAAGTTGACAGTCAAAGCTAACTTGGTAAGTCTCTCGCATTTCTGGCCTAATGTTGACATTTTGTAGTGTTTGGAAGGAACAAAAGATGACTGTAATATAGTATGGAGAATCCACATAGCACACTTATGAGACAGAGACAGTGGCAGTGTGACTTCTAGTCACATGTGATGGAAATATTTCCTGGTGTACTGGTTTTCAGGACCACATGAGAATAACCATCTTGTATTTCTACATGGTTATCTCCTTTTAAAGTATTGTAATAAGGGAAACGGAGGAATTCAGGGCCCTAGACTGAGGCAGAGTTAGAGTCCATGGCACTGCATCTATTCGGTATCTTTCCTTTCCCAAACATCCAGTGTGCCTCTTCCACACTCAGCTGTCTCCCCAGGTAGTAATATTTCTTTCTTTCTTTTTTTTTTAAACTAAAATTTAAATTATTATTATTATTATCTTTTTGACACAAGTTCTCCTGTCTAGGCTGGTCTTGAACGGACTGTGTAGCTGAGGATGATCTTAAACTTCTGATTACTTTGCCCACTTCCTAGGGCTGAGATTGCAGGTGTGCCACAAAACCTGGTTTATTCTATGCTGGGAATTGAACCCAGAGCTTCACACATGCTAGGCAAGTACTTTGCTGTCTGAGCCACATCCCATCCCCGACCTGGCATTTCTATACAAAGGGCAAAGACTTCGGTTTTATAAATAAGGAGGGTTTTAAAAATACATGTCCCTGAGCTGAGTGATATTCCACCAGATACAAGTTTGTATCAAATCCAAGGAAATGTGTAGTTAGAGTTTTCCTGCCTGGCCCACAGTCAGGACAAATCTCTCTCACCCACCAGGCCCACAGTCGCTCAGACCCAACCAAGAAAGCACATAGAAACTTACATTGTTTGAAACTGTATGGCTGTGGCAGGCTTTTTGTTATCTAATTTTTCTATCTTAAATTAACCCATTTTTGTTAGTCTATACTTTGCCACATGGCTTGTGGCTTACCAGTGTCTTTACATGTTGCTTTTCATGGCGGCGGCTGGTGGTGTCTTTTCCACCCAGCCTTCCACCTCCCAGAATTCTCTTCTCTCTTGTCCCACCTATACTTCCTGCCTGGCCACTGGCCAATCAGAACTTTATTTACACAGAGTGATATCCACAGCACTTCCCCTTTTCTTTTTTTTTAAAGGAAGGTTTTAACTTTTACATAGTACAATTACATATAACAAAACAATTATCTAGCAAGAATTACAGTTACAATATTAAAGAAGATATCCTATCTATCTTATATTTGTGAGTCTAACTTATCTTTTTATCTAACTTATCTTTTATCATATCTGAGGAAATTATAACTATCTAGCCTTCAACCACATCAAAGACCTCAGAAGGATATAATATTACCTGAGAACCGGGAGAAGGATATGAGCATTTTTTGGGAGTCTTGTAGGGTAGACAGAGACAGCTGGCAGCCTGGACAGTCACCTAATGTTCCTTGTAAAGTTGGGGCATCTGTCTTTAGCCCACAGGGCTAGAGTATCTCGGTCACTTCTCTCAGTGTCCTGAGAATGTCTGGCCATTTCCTCTGTGAAGCAGGAACCTGAAGGACCATTTTGTCAAGCAAAGTTTAGTGGTCACCTTTCTATGGGTCCTGCATGTCCAGTCGATCAAGCAGTCCAGGCAAGAACAGTTTCTTGTCCAAATGGCTATTTTTGTCAAGGTGAAGATAAGATATGAAGTGTCTTCAATGCCCATCCTCCTCTCTGAAGTAAATTGGTGCTGCCAGGAGCAGACATGTCTCACTATCCAGAAAGTCTAAATTTTAAAAGTATTTTAAATGTCATATTTTGTAGGTCTTTGAAGTATTTGAAGATTACCTATCTATCTGAAATATCTCTATGTATATCAAGAAGACTTAACTAACATGGCTACGAGTATGATTATCATAGATGGCCAGTTATTAATCTATTTTTAATTATCCATTATAATTTTAAATGAGCTGTACAAACATAATATCTTAAACAAGAGTAGAAATATACATACAGTATAACAAAATTAACTTTAAGTTTGTATCAATAGACTAAAATCTATACCAATGTAAAACATTTTAAATGAGTTGTTGCTCTTTAGAAGTAAGTTCATTAATCTACCCTTTCATCCTATCATATCTATATCAGAAATGTTTCTTTTCCTTTTTGTTGGACATTTTTATGGAGTAAATATAGAATGACCAATGCCTTCAACAGAGCCTTGGCCTGGCCAGTGGCACTAAGACTGGTTTAGATGATGATGATTTTTTTGTTTATATTTCCTTTCTTACTGAAATCTGTTAAAACTGATATGTAAAACTTTTCTTGCTGGGCAGCAGTGGCGCACGCCTTTAATCCCAGCACTCAGGAGGCAGAGGCAGGTGAGTCTCTGTAAGTTTGAGGCTAGCCTGGTCTACAGAGAGAGTTCCAGGACAGTCAGGACTACACAGAGAAACCCTGTCTTGAAAACCCAAAAACCAAACCAAAACCCAAAACCCCAAACCCCCAAAACAGAAAACCAAACCAACCAAACAAAGCACTCCCCCCTTAAAAAAACAAACAAACAAAAAAAACCCAACCCAACAACCAAAACCAAAACCAAAAACCAAAATACAAAAAATCACTTCTCTTTGCTGGATGTGGTAGCTCCCTCCTGATATCAGAGAAGTCAGGAGGATGCTAATGGAGTGAACTTGTGAGTTTATGTCCAGAAGGGGTTACATAATGAGTGTCATGAGGACCTGGATGTAACCAGCTATTATACAGCTGGACCCTGTTTCTCTGCTCCTTCCCCCATTTTTTTTTTCTCTAAAATTTTAGCTATTACAAAAAACATTTTTATAGAAAAAGCCTTTGACTAGCAAGACAGTCTAACACATGAGAGCTTTCAAAAGTCATAAAATACAAAGTTCCTTTAGAAGCTAGTTCTGAATGAGGCTCTAGTCATGGGATATAAGTGTATGAATGCTTTGAGTTCAGACACATCAGACTCTGAAGCTTGGAAATATCTAGATTTTGAAACTGCTGCTGTCCCATTGCCATGACTCTGGGAATCCCTCTAAAATCTCCTTTGTAAGGGAAGAAAATTGAGGGTGAACAGAATATGTCTCCCAGGAGAAATATTAATTTAGGAAAATACTGGGGCCAGACAGGCCAGCCTCTTGAGTGAAGGCCTTGGACAGTATGGCTCCTACCCTTTCTAACTAACAGAGTAGCCTTGGGTACTCCTCAATGTCTCTGAGCCTTGACTGCTTCCTTAGTCCATCGGATGGGATTTGAGACGATGAACGAAAGTGTTACTTATCACTGTGACAAACACCTGCAGGAGACAATTTATTTACACAACAGTGGATTTATTTGGGTTGAGGATGTGAGAGAATGCACTCTATTGCCAAGGCTTTGGCTCTGTGGTAGTGGGAGTGTGAAGGTGCTCACCCAGCAGACCAGAGAGCAAAGAGATTGGGCCAGAACTGTGGCTGGATTATAACTCACAAAACCTTCCTCACTTAACCCTCCATGACCAACTCTCTTCAGCTAGACCCCACCTCCTAAAAGTCTCACAACCTCCCCAAACAGTACCACCAGCTGGGAGCCAAGTATCCAAACACAGGAGCCACTGGGGACATTTACACTTACACTATAAGGACAGGAAAATAGGTATTCTGGTCAAGTCAGGATGGGGAATGCACTCTGGAACAGAATGTGAAAACGAGCCCACGTGTGTCACTATGGGTTCCACTAACGTAAAGAACATACAGGACACTGTGAGGAGCAAGGTCATTGTTACTGCCAAGTGTAGAGCTTGGGGAATGTTTCCATGTTGACTGTGAGATCTAACTTCACAGTGGGAGGAAAGCAGAGCCTCTGCAGTAGTCAGGAGGGAAGTGATATGGCAGCATCATTTCTTTGTGCCCAGGCTGTCATGGTGGGTTTACCTCTGCTGCTGGAAGCTTAGCTGGCGATCTTCTCGTTCCAGGTTAGGAACAGCTCAGTACTTATTTTGTGGGATGCAGGAGTTTCTCTAGGTTTGGAGGAGGCACCATCTTTGTTTTACAGATAGATCTACAGGGAACTGTAGAGTGTAGTTCTACAGAGTGAAGCTGCTACACACAGTGGGGCTACTCCCTGATCCCCTCAGAACCCCAGTTCAGCTGCACTCCAGCACAAAGATGTGTTATAATGGTGTTGGAAACGAACCACTGGAGAATGATGAGGGAATCTTTGTAGGAAGGGTGGTATCACCTCTTCCCTGTGAGGAGGAAAGTGTGTTGGTTGTTCCTCCTCAGCAGCCAAGCTGGGTTCACTAAGGTTTACTTCACGCAGCAGATGTGAACTCAGCTTTGGCACCAGAATGTGGTGTGATGGTGTCTGCCCCTCTGGGTGAGAACAAACTTCTAGGCCTGGGGGCTTTAGCAAGTGTGAAATGTTACCTCAGAGACTACAGTGCTAACTTGGGGAAACCTCACTCCAATACCCCTCTCCCATTGCCAGCGATAGGATTATGCTTACATTTGTAGTTTTTTCAGTCAGTTTTACTGACTCCTTTTCTATTTTCATTTCTTTCTTTCTTTCCAAGGATTGTCTTGAAAATTCTTTTTATTTATTTATTTACTTATTTATTTGTTGCATGTATGTATGGGTGTGTGAGTGTACCACGGCTCATAGGTGGAGACCAGAGGATAACTTGCAGAAGTTTCTCTCCCTTTCCACCATGTGGATCCTAGGGATTGAACTTGACCCATCATGCTTGAAGGCAAATGTCCTTCCCAAATGAAGCCATCTCACTGGCTCTCCCTTTTTACCTTTCAATTTAGCGATACAGATACACACACATATATACATATAGACATATATATGTATATATACATATACACATATATACACACATATATTACACATACACACATATATACTTTAATAAGCTTTATTATAAATGACTTGCAAATAAATAGTAATATCACATACAAAAACCAGCCAAAAGTCTATACAACTCAGTGATCACCTTGTATAGTTAGTAAAGGCATTTTGAATGGAAGTTGTGAAGCTTCACATTAAATTTTTTACTTTCATTATGGAATATGTTTTTGGTTTTACCTACTACCAAAACCAAAATATCCAGGACAGAGTTAGAACTAGAAAAACACATTTGAGAATGAGGTTTCATCAGATGTATGTGAAACGTGGGGTGGATGTAACCATAAGCGCTGGTCTCTGCTGCCCACCTCAGGGAGGGCCTGACCACACCTTCTGTGTGACTGTAGTCACTGTGGCAGCCACAGACAGTGCTGGATAGAGTGAAGCAGTGGCTGGTGACATCTGTTGCCTTTGTCCGCTGTACTGCAGGTCCTAGGCTCAGCCCTGGGGCAGCCTAGTCCCCTCTTGGGCCTAACCTCTCGGAGTACCAGTATCATTAGCTAGTCAGAAATACTCTGTAGTCAGATTCATGGTGGTAGACGTTAGAATGGGGGTAGAAGGGAAAATGGGGAGTTGGTTTTTGACAGGGAAGATGTGTTTTTTTCTTTTCTTTCTTTTTCTTTTTCTTTTTTTTTTTTTGAGGTGATGAATTTCTTAGATCAAATGACTGTCTTGGCATGGAAGGCCGAAGGGCATGCACACTTCTAGGGATTGTATTGCAAGTTGCCAGGAGGCCACTGGAAAGTCAAACCAAGCTCCTTCCCCTCTCCCATCTACAAGAGCGCACCATCCTCACCTTTGATTGCCACTGTAATAATACTCTACTATGACGTATCATAGGATCACTGTAGCTAGATTTCCTGTGTCCCACCTGGCCCGTGGTTGGGACAAATCTCTCACCCACAGTCCCACAGCCTTTTATAAAACAATCACACAGAGGCTTAATATTAATTTTAAATGCATGGCCATGGCTCAAGCTTTTTGCTAGCTAGCTCTTATATCTTAAATTAGCCCATAACTATTAATCTATGTATCGCCACATGTTCCGTGACTTTACCTGCATCCCATTCCATGTTGGTCCTTGGGCAGCTCATTGTCATCTCTCCCAGCCTCCTTCCTGTCTCTCTCTTTGAATTTCCCACCTGCCTCTAAGCTGCCTTGCCATAGGCCAAACGGCTTTATTTATCAACCAATCAGAGCAACACATATTTGCAGTGTACAGAAAGACGTTCCCCCATCAGATCATATTTTTCATCTAATAATGGTCTGATGTGAAAGTTCATGCTATGTGGATTTTACCATAATTAAAAAAAAAAAGAAACAAAATCTTTATACATATGTGTACATGTGAGTAACTTTGTTTTCAAAGGGTGGTTTGACTACATCTTCTGTAATCAGGGCAGCCGTTTTTCTGTCTTCCTGTCATAGATGAAGACGTTGGCACCCAGAGATTTGCAATGCCTAGACAAAGGACCCATGCCCATCAAAGGGGGAAAAATGGTTTTTCTATTTGTTAAAAAAAGAACAACTTTGAGCTAGAGAGATGTCTTAGAAATTCCGAGCATTTGTTGCTCTTGTAGATGACCTGAGGTCAGTTCACAGCACCTCCATCAGGCAGCTCACAGCTGCTTGTAACTCCAGCTGCAGGGACTCCAACACTTCTGGCCTCCATGGGCACTTGCACATACATGTGCGCAATACACACATATGCATGTAGGAAAATCTTAAAATTTTTAGAAATGCTGTCAAAAGCAACACATATTCCCTAGCTGTAGTGGTTTGAAAGAAAATGGCCCGCAAAGGGAGTGGCACTATTAGGAGGTGTGGCCTTGTTGGAGGAAGTGTGTCACAGTGGGGGTGGGCTTTGAGGTCTCTTTAGCTTAAGCTTCTCTCAGTGTGACTGTCAGTTGACTTCCTGTTGCCTGTTGATGTAGCTCTCTCAGCTCCAGTGGTTTCTCAGCCTGCCTGCCACCATGCTCCCCACCATGGTAATGGACTGAACCTCTGAAACTATAAGTGAGCCATCCCAATTAAATTCCTTTATAAGAGTTGCTGCAGTCATGGTGTCTCTTCACAGCAATACAATCCCTAAGACACTAGCCATCCTTGAGATAAATTTGCCATGCACCTCTTTATAACACTTGCATATGTAAATACATGCATATATGTATATAACACACACATGCATATATGGGTATGTTTTAAGAATGGACGTCATATTGAACATACTGTCTCTTAATCCATACCTTCAAGCTCAAATTATGGATAAGTAGTTAAAGGAGAATTACTCTACTAGTCATTTTTTAAGACATGTAATTCCCATGAGAAAAGAAATAAATCACCTCTTTACGAAAGATGCATTTAGAACGAGACTATTCTGGGTCGTTGTGGAGACACGATGGACTCAATTGTGTTTTCCTCAGATCTCTCTTCAAGTCCTGACCTGATATATGAGAAAGTGACTGCTTCTGGATAGGGTTTATAAAGAGGAAATTAAGGTCAAACTAGGTCATTCAACTGGGCCTAATGAAGTGGGACTGCTGTCTGCATAAGGAAGGAATACTGATGGTGTGCATGCACAGAGAAAGGGCTATGTAAGGACATGGGCACACAATGGTCATCTGTGAGCCAGGCAGGGGCTTTCAACCTTGCTGACCCCTGATCTCCTACGTGCAGCCTCCAGGATTTCCTGTTGTTTTGGTCACTTAGTCTGTGGCGTTTTGTTGAGAGAGCTCCAGCAAAGTCTACCGGTGGGTCATTGCTGAAATTGTTGCAATGACCGTGTCCTTTCCCACCCTCTCACCTTCATGCACCTGTGCTGTCACTGGAGTGCATGGCTGCTCACCGCAGCCCAGGCTCCTGGTGTCCAGGGACAGATGCCTGGGTCCCATGTCAGATGAGCCTGCCAGGCTCCACAGATGCCTCCCTCTTTGACGAAGATCAGCTTGGACAATATCTGAGTTGACCTGGCTGTGGGGCTGCTCTGTTCTTAGGTTGTGTGGTTCTAAGCCAGCCAAAGACTGAACTATCTCCCCAGCGTCAAATGTCTGTTTTTATAGAATTGGGTGGGAGCCTGCTGACTTCCTGGACCCTCAGTCTCTGGTCTAGTAGTTATTGCTTTTATCATAGGAGTGTTTGAAAGAAAATGAGATCATCTGTTAGTGGCTTAGCTAACATATTTCCTGACACAGCTGATACCCAATAAATGTTAGCTCCAACATTATTATTAAGTACCTTATCTAGTGGTACCTTAGGAATTATGGTAACTGAGAACTATAATTTGAATTCTAGAAGCTCTAGACAACTTAGCCACACTTAAGTTCCTTTCAGAAAGAGTACATTTGACATACCCAGTTCATCTTTAAAATGCACAATTTGTTAGAGCTCTGAAGCAGTCTGTGAATGGAAGATGTATAATGTGGTGGTGGAATGTAGTGGATAGCCAACCCAGCATTGGCCTGGAAGTTCCAACCCCCATTGAGGCTTCAGTAATGATCACGCCCACAAGGCGGGGCAGAGGAGGGAGCGGAAGACCGAGGATCAGGAGGAGGTCGCTCTCTTGGTTCGGGGACGCTGGACGCTGGAGGTAGACCCAGCAGAGTTCTCCAGAGAACACCGCCGGACTGTGCTATACCTTTGCCAGACCCTGCAACCTACCCCTTCATTTGTAAGTTACCCCACAAAATAAACCTCCCTTTTAACTACGTGGAGTGGCCTTAATAATTTCACCAATAGTGGAATCTTAAAACATGCTGTGAGTGCTGCCTGGGACATGTGTCTAGCACTCCTGCTAAATGACTGTGTGATCTCATGCAGGTCTCTCTCTTTTTTTTTTAGCTGAAGATTGAACCCAGGGTCTTGTGCTTACTAGGCAAGCGCTCTACCACTGAGCTAAATCACCAACCCCTCATGCAGGTCTCTTAACTTTGGACCTCAGCTTCCTCATTGGTAGGGGCTTAAGTGTGCTTCTCATGGCCTCATTTGGCTGCAGGCTGTGACTGTTCATTTGGTCGTCCTCTGATTTGGCTCTCTAGAATTTAATGGCCCATGAGGGGATAAGGATCTTCCAGATGGAGCTCTGAAGGACAGTCTCACAGTGCAGTGGGTCCATTATTTGCCAGGTATCTGGAGACCTGCATGGCCTCTCTCCCTCTCATGAGAAGCCCATCCCTCCCAAGGCCTTGAGGCCACATCAGTGGGAGAGGCCAGCCATCCTGCTTCCTCAGGAACTCATAGCTGTGGGCTTTACACACTCTGTGTGCACACATGTATATTAATGCTCAGTGAGATTAATGTGGCCCAAGTTGTGTCGTATATAGAAGGTATGGAGGTGACAGAAAGGATAAATATCCTCAGATGCATCTTGATGCACTTTGCAAAAATACAAACAAACAGCAAACACTATCATTTTTTGAAGTTGCATGTAGGTCATGGAGGAAAGTGGCTCTGGGCAAAGGAGTGTGGTAAGGAAGAATGGGATTATTTTGAGGACCAACTTTGTGCCAAGCACCCAGACTACATTTTACAAAGATTCTCATTCATTCTGAAGGTGGTGGAAGAGCCTGAGTTGGTCAGGGTGAAGGCTGTTTTGAGAAATGGAACAATTGAAGGCCAGGGAAAGAAGGATCAGGCTCCGAATGAGTTGCCTTTTTGTTTGGAAAGGGCTGGTGATTTTGTAGAATTCCAGCAGAAAGTGTTATACCATTGTGATGGGAGTCAGAGAGAGAGTGGGATTTCAGTCTAGAATGGTGTTTCTAATATTAATCCCAGCTGACACTCTGGACCAACAGTCACGCACACTCCACAAGAAAGAACAAAGCAATAATCACCAGAGACTTCCATGAATCCTCATAGACAAGCCTGATGGGTGACCTTGTAGGGCTTGTAAATTGCATCACTTTGTTGGAGAGATGGAAGGAATATTGTCCATATGGAGGTATAGATCCAGAAACAGTATAGTTGATAGTCTCTCTTGGTATCCTTGGGGAAATTAAGCTGTGAGATTAAAGAACAAACATCAGAGTGATGACTCATAGGTGTGGAGACAAAATTAGCTCAATAGCTGTTCCCTCCAGATATGGGTGGGGGCCTTGAGAGTTGAGCTCACCCTAGAGCAAAGCTTGCTTTACTCCCTTTGAGATCAAAATTGTCATCTGTACTTCAGATGGGGACACAGATGACAGGGTTATCAAATATCTTGGAAATCCAGAGTCAGTTAAATGTTAGTTAGTAGACATTGGTCCTGAAGGTCAAGGCCAGGGATGGTGATGATGATGATGATGATGATGATGATGATGATGATGATGATGATAATGCTGCTGTTGATGGTGACGATGGTGGTGGTGATGATGATGATGATGATGGGAGAAATCTCACTCAAGGACGGAAGGCAGTCTCAAGGACAGGGTCACATGTGCAGTGACATACTCCACAGAAGCTGCCTGCTGATCTGAAGTGAAAAACAAAATGAGTTCCCAAGTCAGAAAAGTCTTAACAGGAAGATGGCATTTCATTTCAAATGGTGAAAGTGAGAAGAGCACTTAATGCAAAAATGATGGTGGATACAGGCTGGATGAGGTCACCACCAGGGGAGGTCACAATTCTAGTGGAAGATGCTTAATGCAAAAATGATGGTGGATACAGGCTGGATGAGGTCGCCATCAGGGGAGGTCACAATTCTAGTGGAAGATGCTTAATGCAAAAATGATGGTGGATACAGGCTGGATGAGGTCACCATCAGGGGAGGTCACAATTCTAGTGGAAGATGCTTAATGCAAAAATGATGGTGGATACAGGCTGGATGAGGTCACCATCAGGGGAGGTCACAATTCTAGTGGAAGATGCTTAATGCAAAAATGATGGTGGATACAGGCTGGATGAGGTCACCACCAGGGGAGGTCACAATTCTATTGGAAGATGCTGGAGAGATAGGTAAAGTGCTTGCCTTGCAAGCATGAGGACACTGATTGATCCCTGGAACCACATAAAAGGATCTGGGTATGGCAGTACATCTTATAACCAAGCATTGGAGAGATAGAGACAGGTAGATGCCTGGGGCTCACTGGCCAGCCAGCCAGCCTAGCTTAATTGGCAAGTTCCAAGCCAGTGAGAGATCTTGTTTAAAAAAAAATAATAGTAAGGGTAAAGATCCTGAGGAATGGTATCCAAGCTTATTCTCTGCCCTGAACACTCACATACACAGATACATACACATACCTGTCTTAGTTAGGATTTCTATTGCTGTGATGAAGCAACGTGACCAGCAAGTTGTGGAGGAAAGGGTTTATTTGACTTATACTTCTGCAGCATTGTTAGTCATTGAAGGAAGTTAGGACAGGAACTCAAGTAGGAAATCCTAGAGGCAGGAACCAATGCAGAGGCCATGGAGGGTGCTTCTCACTGGCTTGCTTCTCCTGGCTTGCTCAGCCTGCTTTCTTATAGAACCCAGAACCACTGCCCCAGGGATGGCACCACCCACTGATCACTAACTGAGAAAATGTCTTAGCAGGATTCATGGAGTCATTTCTTCAACTAAGGCTCCTTCCTCTCTGATGACTCTACTTTGTGCCAACTTGACATACAAAACCAGCCAGCACACCCCCACATATGGACATGAAGGAAGGAGACATCTAGAAAAAATTTTTTTTCATGCAGCCTCGTTTTACTTGGGTTTTAAAGAAGTGTGTGTGTGTGTGTGTGTGTGTGTGTGTGTGTGTGTGTGTGTGTGTTTATTTAGATTACACACACACACATACGGGGTGGGGGAGATATTAAGATTGCAGATAAACATAAACTATTAGGAGATGTGCCACCACTTTTCTCAAGGAACTTTTCTTATTGCAAGTTAACATATTTTCTCTTTTAAAAAATAATAAAATGGTTATGTATAGAAGGGCTAAAATTAAGTTTCCATGGCATCTCAGATGAACAAACATTCCTATCTCCTTCGAAGCTGCATAATGAACATGTGTCAGCATTGTAAAGATAACACTCAGTGGTGCTGCCATGCTCTGGGGAAGTTTCTGAGACTATCATCTGAAGTGTACTAGGCACTCTTGTCCTCTGCAACATGGTGGTTTGAGGTTGGAGTCCATCATGGCGGGGAAACCATGGTGATAGAAGCTTGGGACAGCTGGTCATATTGTGTCCACATCTGTAGTCAGGAGAGAGGGATGCTGGTGATCAGCTACCTTTTTTAATCTTTATTTTTAAAATTCATTCTACTACTCAGCCCATGAGATGGTGCTGACCACATTCAGGTGAGTCTTCCCTCCTTACATAATCTCTTCTGGAAATGCTGTCCCAGGCACAACCAGTGGTGTGTCTCCTAGGTGATTCTGAACCCCGTCAGGTTGACAATGAATATCAACAGTCTCCGGGAGTTAGCCAGTAGTAAAGAGAAAAGATTTACTTTTGCTCAGCCTGTGGAGCTCCAGTCTCTGTGGAGGTGAGGTAGCCTTGTTGATTTTGAGCCTGTGGTGAGAAAGCACTGCATGGTGGCAGCACATGACAGAAGCATTCATCTCAAATGGCCAAGACACTAAGCAGAGCAAGAGAAAAGGCTGAGATCTCCCATCCTCTTCAAGGGCATGCTAGTAGGCACACTCTGCCAAGTTCTTCTATATCCTGATACAGCGTGGGTTTAGGACAGAGCTTTTAGGAGAATGTTTGTCTCCACGCAGGGCTTGGTCATCCTGCACAGTGATTGGTGGCTGTTAATGCTGGGGCTGGGCAGACGGCTCAGTCAGTAATGGGTAGAAAGCACAGGGCCTAAATTTGATCTCAGAACCCACGTCAAAAGCTGAGTGTGGTGGTGTGAACTGGTACCCCAGCTCTGAGGTGGAGATAGGAGGATCCCTGAAGCTCACTGGTCAGCTGGCAAAGTGACATTGATGAGCTTCAGAGTCAGTGAGAGAACCTGTCTCAAAAAATCAGAAGTGGAGCATGTAGTAGGGTGCCCTATGTAAAAAATGTGTTGCAATTAATCAACATACTTTTATTTGTTTATTCATTCATTCATTCATTCATTTATCTATCTATCTTTTTCTTCTGAGACAGAGGCTCAAACCCAGGCTGGCCTCTAGTTCACTCTGTAGCTGAGGATGTCTTTGAACTTTTGGTATTTTTGCCTCAAACTCTCCAGGTGTGTGCCACCATTTCATGCAGTGCAGAGGATTGAACCCAGGGCCTTGTGCATGTAAGGGGAGCACTCTACCAACCAAGCCATACTCCCAGCCTTGAAATTATATTTAGGTTGTGACCCTTTTAAAACCTTTTCTCATAAACCATATCAGCAGAGCATATCTTGCATGGTCTCTTGGCACGGAGTGGAGGGAAATCTTTTGGAAGAATTTGCAGTGGGGTTGTTCAGTGATCAGCACACACAGATTTGCTTAGTTTAACTACTCAGTTGCACCTTTTTGATTTTCTGCCACTGTGGTTCATAGGCACAGCCTTGGCAGATGTCTTTGTCTGGTCCCTGACTCCAAGGCGGATTTCTAATGTTTTGTAATTAATTAAAATGTTTTCTTTCAGGGTGTGGGTGGTAGAATTTCTTTATTATGTAAAGGAAATAATCTTATTCTTTATTTGGTGAGGGTTTTTTTTTTCATGAATGAATTAAAGTCTGGATGAATTTTATCTAATGTCTTTTGGACAGCTTTCTCTCTCTTTCTCTGTGTGTGTGTGTGTGTGTGTGTGTGTGTGTGTGTGTGTGTGTGTGTGTGTGTGAGAGAGAGAAAGAGAAAGAGACAGAGAGAGAGAGAGAGAGAGAGAGAGAGAGAGAGAGAGAGAGAGAGAGAGAGAGAGAGAGGGAGAGAGGGAGAGGGAGAGAGATATGGTACTTTGGGTGCTTGGATTTGAACTCAGGTCCCCAGACTTGCATAGCAAACCCTTTGCCACTGGGCTAGGTCTCCAGCTAGCAACATTTTAAAGTGGGGCTGAAATTTGGGATCATCTTTCAATTTTCTATCATTTCATAATTATGGGATGGTATAGGACCAGCAGTAATATAAATTTAGCTTTTATATCTTGGAGAGTCAAACACCTTTCAAAAACCTTACCCCTGGTGGATGAAGGTTCCCACTTCCTAAAAACTCTGGTGAGATTACGACAGACCCTCCTCACCACCAGCCGGAACCACTTTCTCTCTCCATTTCTTTCACTCTGGTGTGAAGGGATGGTGTGCCCAAGTGCTTGTATGAAACCTGACTGCTGGTGTTTCTTCTTTACTCATGGACCTAAAGGTCAAGGCTGTGATCTGCCTGACATTTGCTGCCCCAAGGCCCTGATGATCTAAGGAAAATCAAACAAGACTGGATCCTGGAGCCAAGAGCCAGGATGACCTCATGTTCCATTTATTTTTGGTAAATTTGGATTTGAGGCTCCAGGGAGAGAGCCAGTGTGGTAGGACTAAGGGCAATTGCCTGTTATGAGGGTCTGTAACAGAAGCTATAGTTTGACCCCTGCAGCTTGGCACTTGACTGTAATGGGGCTTCTTTCATGATGGGTAAACATAAATTTTTGTTTCTTTCATCTCCATTTTTCATGTATGTATGTATGTATGTGGTGAACATATGTCTATATGGATGTTTTACATGTGTGTGGGCACATGTGTGGATATGCTTTCAAGTGGAAGCTTGTGGTTAATGTGAAGAATAATAGAACCATCCCCCATTGATCTTTCACCTTAATCACCAAGGCAGAGGCAGGGTCTCCTGACCAAACCCAGACCTCACTGATAGAGTTAGCCTTCCTAGTCAGCTTGCTCACTCCCTTGCTCCAGACCTCATCTCTCTAGCTTTATGGAACTTGGTGCCCTAGAGTAGACCTCTGCAGCTGGCACTCCCTAGAGAACCCTCTAGACCCTGTAGCCAGATTGCCTGTATCAGCTGGTTGGTACCTGAGGGTGTGTGTTCCAGTCTCTCCCAGTACTCCACAACTATCCAGTATGGAAACGTGAAAACCCAGGTCCTTCTGAGGCAGAGATTATCCTCTGAGTTCCACATGGAAATCTGCGACTTTAGTATGCCATGGAACCCTTGCTTGGCTCCTTCTCTATCCTCTATCCGTGTATTGCATTATCTACATTCCACAGCCTCTCGGGGATTCCTTATTGATCCTCTTGCAAACCTCTATTAGGGTCTGTTGCTTGGGAAACTGGTTTCAGATGTCACCTAATCTAAGTACCCACTCTCTTATGTATGCTGGGGAGATAGAATTACAAGCACAATCTTTTCCCTCCTCTGAAAAACTCCCCATGAAGGAAGTGAAAAAGATAGCAGTTTTATTACCAAGTGAATATTAAACCAAAATAGGGTATCTATTGCAAGCAATCAATTGGAAAACAAGACAGACAGCAATCTATCTTGTTACTTTTCTCAGGACAGATACAATTAGGTCCTCAAGTAAGAGGATTTGACCTCACAGGGTTACCCATGGTTCATCTGAGTCAGGTCACCTCGTGTCCAGGCTGATCATGGGTGTCAGTGAATTCCTATCTTTGTGATAGGAGATAGTTTGACAGCTTGTAGCCAGGCACCCACCCAGTTAGCCTTCTAGCCTCTGTTGGAGACAGGGAGATAGATAGAGACACTATCTCCCTTGGGTGTTAACATTCCAAAGAGATGGTTCCCAGGTCCTTGAGCAAGCTATTTTGGGGTCACAGAACCGACTGAAGCCTTATTTAGCTTTCAGAGGAATTCACGCTTATTTTGGAGGCATGAAGGAACTCACAAGCTGTCCATAGAAAATACTCAAAGGAGAGGGAAGGGGTGACTCCTTGCTTATTTTCAACACTGAGAATTATTTGGTTTTTAGTCATTACTTGTAGACCATGTTTCAGGTGTAGAGATCCTGCCACACCCTTCATGTTATTTTTCTCTGCAGCTGTCTCACTGTGGTCTTTGTACATACTTGGTTCTCTATGCACCACATTCCTGGAGTTCTGTCAAAGCTGGTGAGCGAGGCAGTGAACCTGAGAACCAGCCTGGGTTCACTCCTAGACGTCCTGCGCCCTCACTGAACTGTTCGCTGTTTCCCCTCTTGTAGCTCATAGGCACACTTCCCTAGCTAGTAGTTGTAGCCAAGCCTACGACTTTTGAGCTTTAAAAAGAAAAAAAAGCAAATCAAACAAAACAAACCCCGTGATTCAGCAGGTGAGATGGCCCAGTGGGTAAAGGCACATAGCACTGAGCCATAGGACCTGAGCTCCCACAGTAGTTGGAGGATGGCTTCCTGCATGTTGTCTTCTGCTTGTGAAGAGAGAAAATACCATTAGGTGATGAGAAGGGATGGAGTGCAGACAGAGGGACTCATGGGCCATGGAAGAGGATATAAACTGTTTTCTACTTCTAACTCCATCAGGCACTCCCCCGTTGAACGTTTGACTTCAACTTTCTCTGTGTTGATCACGTTTGCACCCCAAGGAATTCAACATTTCTTCCTTTGAGGCAGCAGCTGTGACGGCTGGGTTTTCTTTTTAATTCCCCTAATCACTAGTGCAATGGGAACCAGACACAACTAGTCATTGAATATATTTATCACCCTGACCCA
Source organism: Onychomys torridus (assembly GCF_903995425.1). Taxonomy (NCBI): domain Eukaryota; kingdom Metazoa; phylum Chordata; class Mammalia; order Rodentia; family Cricetidae; genus Onychomys; species Onychomys torridus. Next base: position 55,937,762 of record NC_050447.1, read on the forward strand.
CTTAGAAATAGTATTCTAAAAAAATATTGTGAGGGAAGGCATTTTATAATCTAAAAATTTCTCCCTTATTTTGCTTGAAACTGTTTCAAATCATCTATCACAGTGTTATTTACTATATAAACTGTATTGTTGTGTATAAAATGAAGTGTGATTGTATGAAAAGCCAGCAGCGTTCCATAGGCAGGGTTTGGCATCAGTCCTCTGTGGTCACCATTGTTTCTCAGGCTTGGGCGTTGTTATGGGCTGCTCTGTGCACTCTCTTACTAAAGTCCATGTACCTTCATGTGGTTATATGGGCAGGCATGTGCCCATATTCCTGCCCATGGGCAGCATGTGCCCATATTCTTGCCCATGGGCAGCATGATTTTCTCCAGTGGTGCTCTCAGGAATGAACTCGGAGGCCATCTTCCTTGTGGCACTGATGTTTCTGAAAGTCCAGTCCATGGTTCCTGTCTGTCTGTCTGTTTCCTGTCTCTGCAGCAGGGTGAGGTCTGTTATCAGCCTTTTGCTCTACCTCAGGCCCTCAGGGCATGCTGGCTGGAGAGCTCAGGAGCAAATGAATACCAAAGGCTGGGTTCCCCAGGATCACTGTCTCCAGAGACTGCTAACTTTCCAGCCTGGTGATGGAAGTGGAGGCAAAAAAGGAGCAGCAGTAAAGTGGCGGTCAGTCCTAGAAGGCTTTGCTGGAGAAATGTGCCTTGACCGTAATGTTTTGAAATGTGGGGGTTTCTCACTGTCAGTGGCCATTATTAATTAGAGCTGAAGGGGTTTTCCCTTATAGCAATGGCTGTGTTTGAATAAACAAATAAAAAAATTAAAAAAGACTTCAAAACCCCAGGAAACAGAATCACATCACAATTAGTAAGAATGTTAAAGATTGCCCAGAGATGGTGTGCTAATACGATATATTGGTTGCATAAGGATGTGAGATTAGCAGTCAGTTGGGAAATAATTATATGTGTTATTGTGTCAAATAAAGCAAAGAAAAACACAGTTATTGACTTTCTCTGAGAAGGAACAACTCTTTAGAAAGGGTGAAGGGGGTTTGGTTTGGAAATTTAAGGTGATGTTAAGCATAATCGAGAACCCTTTTTCTTTTATTCCAGTATCTGGAATCTCACGTGCTAATTTAGTGGGTGGGATCTCTAAACTCTTAACAGTAAGATATCTAAAGAGGACAGCAGCATTTGGGAGGGATGTACAGGGTCCTGTGTGGCCAGTGTCCTGGTGCACCTGTCTGGTTGACATGGGGAAGAAAGTGTGAACACTCGGTTCCCAAGGTCACAAATGACTTTCCCAGACCCCCTCTGTCCCTCACACAGCCACCATTATTCCTGGCCCAGGAGTCCCTACCATTGATGGGATGTGTTTCTCCTTACAACATTCTTAAAACTTATTTTTAATGATGCTTTAATTCCTTGATAGTCCCATAAATTTATACAGGGCACAATAATCACAGCCACTACTATCTCCTTCCATTTCCTTACCACATCTTGTAGGATTGTGATGCTTTCCCTGGAGTTTGTCTAGACATTTAGAGGGGTGTTGAGTGTAATTGTAAACCTTACTTCCTTGATTCCAGTATTTGGAATCCCATGTTCTTAGTGGGTAGTGTCTTTAAGCTATAAATAATGACAACTGAGTGAAATTGTGACAATTTTAGTTCTTTTAATGCTCACCTTCCCCTGGTTTCTGTCCACTTGTAAAAGGCTCTTCTTGGTTCTCCTTGGAGAATTGTTTTCTCTGTCATCTAGCCAGCTCCTTGTCTACTCAGAAAATGTGTTCACTCGCCCAGTTCCAGCATTTGTTTTAGGTCTGATGCTCATCTGTTCTCATCATTACATTTCTGAATTTTAAACTACATTCATCATTCTCTTCAGTCACTTAAAAAACATACAAGAGTGTGGAGACTGAACCTGATGTCAAATTTCTCTCTACTCACCTGCTCTGCATCAGACATGATATTTTAAATTTTGTGCAGTTATTTATTTATTGCATGGATGCATGCACCACGGCACACTTGTGGAGGTTACAGGACAACCTACACAGATCAAGTTTCTGCTTCCACCACATGGGTTCTCAGTTTTGGTGGCAAATACGTTTAGTCACTGAGCTGTTTTGCTGGCGCCAGATACAGTATATTTATTTTAGATTTAGTGATTTTATTTTATATGTATGGGTATTACTTACTTGTGTGTATGTGCACATGTGTGTGCCTGGTGCTCTTGGAGGTCAGAAGAGGGCATCAGATTTGCTGGAATTGTGTTACAGATGGTTGTCAGCCATCTTGCTGGGAAATTAACTTGGGTATTTTGCAACATTAGTAAATGTTCTTAACTACTGAGCCATTGCTGTCGCCCCAGATATAGTGCCTTTTAAAGAAAATATGTACAATTACATATATAATTTATTTTGAGACAGGATCTCCTTAAGTGGCCTTAAACTTGATTTGTACACCAGGCTGGCTGGCCTCAAACTTGCAGTGATCCTCCTGTCTCTGCCTCTGAGTGCCAAGATTACAGGTGTGTGGTACTATGCCTACCTGAAGGCTACACCTGCCCTTAATTTTATTGACTTTAAGATTTGGGGATAGCTGCAAATGTCCTTTATTCTGGGACATTTATACATGATTAATACATGAACCAGTCTCTTTGGGAGCAATTTTTGGGGTCAGACAGACAACTTGCAGCTGTAGATTTGAAATCCCAGACAATTCTTTTTACCTGAGATTAACAAATGCAAGCAGAGATCAAGCTTACTCTGCTCAATGGCACATACACATAAAAGAGACTGAAAAAAAACTTCAGGGTATTTGTTGTTGTGTCCCACTTTGAGTGGAATGAGGGCTTTATTATCCCTGGAAAGTGGGAAAGGTCTCCATATTGTAATTCAATGCATTATCTTCTATTAGCTCTGCTTCAGTTCGCTTTCTCCTTTCATCTCACTACTACACTGATAGAGTTTCTTACCTGCCCTCCGTTGGCCTGTGACGTGGTACACAAGCTGCTTTAGCAGTATCTTGAGGTACTAGTTTCTGCTCTCTGTGAATTTTTAGGTAAAGAAGATGAGAGGCAGCAGTCATTTCAAATATGTGAGACGTTGTCATGGTTTACAAAACCTGGCCAGTGTTCTACCCAAGGAAGTCCTCCACGGCCTCTGCTTTAGATCCTGCCCTGATTCTCCTCAGTGATGGACTGCGGTGTGGAGAATGATTGAAATAAACCCTTTCCTCCCTAAGTTGTTTATGTCCGTGTTTTATCTCAGCAACAGAAAGTGATTATTGGTGGACAAAGCAGCCACCACAACTGACTCGAGAGAGAGAGAGACTTGCAGTACACCAAGCAGTCACAACATGCTTTAAAAATATCTCTCTTTCTGTATGCAGGTGCACACATGTCATGATGTGTGTGTGTGTGTGTGTGTGTGTGTGTGTGTGTGTGTGTGTGTGAGAGAGAGAGAGAGAGAGAGAGAGAGAGAGAGAGAGAGAGAGAGAGAGAGAGAGAGGAACACCACGGAGTGTCAGTCCTTGCCTTCCACTTAGTTCAGGACAGAGTCTTGGTGATCACTGCTTTTCAGGCCAGCTGCTTGACCCATGATTGTCCCTTCTCTGCCTCTCATTGTCATTGTAGAAGTGCTGGGATTACAGATGTACATGCTGGAGATCTGAACTGAGGTCCTCATGCCTGTGTGTCAACCACTTTCCCCATTGAGCTGTCTCTCCAGCCATATATGTTCCTTAGATGTTCCTCATGTCATTTGGAAATGATTCAAATGAAATGGCTTCTGCCATTCATCAAGCTTTCAGCATGACATGGCATTCTTATAGGGTTTTGTAAGATGAATTGCTAAATGGTCTTATTAATAAAAACAAACCTGGAGCCAGGTATTAGGGTGAATGCTGAAAGATCAGAGAAGCAGAACAAGCCACAGCTAACCTCACCTTGCCAACTTCTCAGCCAATCCTGTTTCCTCAAACTGGAAGCCTATGAGTCCTCATCTGAATGGATCTCAGCTGTACTGCTGCTAAAAAGCCTAAAACCTGGCCGGGTGGTGGTGGTGCAAGCCTTTAATCCCAGCACTCGGGAGGCAGAGGCAGGTGGATCTCTATGAGTTCGAGGCCAGCCTGGTTTCCAAAGCAAGTTCCAGGAAAGGCACAAAGTTACACAGAGAAACCCTGTCTTGAAAAATCAAAAAACCAAACCAAACCAAACCAAACCAAACCACCACCACCACCATCAACAACAAAAAACAGACCTTAAAAAGCCTCTAGTTCCTGGTCCTCACACCTTATATACCTTTCTGCTTCCTGCCATCATTTCCTGGGATTAAAGGCTTGTGTCTTTCTCAAGCAAGACATGAGATTTCAAGTGTTGGGATTAAAGGTGTGTGTCACCATGCCTGGCTGTTTCCAGTATGTCCTTGAACTCCAGAGATTGGGATGGGTCTCTGCCTCTGGAATGCTAGGATTAAAGGCATGTGCTATCACTGCCAAACTTCTATGTTTAATATAGTGGATGTTCTGTTCTCTGACCCCCAGATAAGTTTATTGGGGTGCATAATATATCAACCACAGTGTTAGGTCAGAAAGACCTAATGTTGAGTTTCCCTACTTGCAATTGATTTGTTTTTTCATCAAATCCTAAATGTCTCACTGGCCGCATGAGGACGTGAATGCTCTAAGAGCTTCTGAAACACAGATTTTGAGCTCAGTGTGTGAACATTGTTGTTACTGTTGTAGACCGTAAGGACATAGGGTAACCTCTCATGGAATGGGAGAGTGCTCAGGAAGTCTGTGTCCTAGAGGAAGTCATGGTGGGCTGTGGGTGAAGCTAAGGCTTTGCAATATGACAGGACTTGGCATTGATTCAGCAAACACTATCTTAGGGCCCTTGGAAGCATCACAGTACTGGCTGACAAATCAGATTTATCTTTGAAAAGGGCAAGACAGGGTGTCAAGAGATTGGAAACAGAACAATGAGTGTGGTTTACCTTGGGCTGAGAGATTCTGAAGGCCTGGAGCAAAAACAGATAGAAGTGATGGGCTATGGGATAGACATAGACAGAATATAGAATAGTGAAGAGTTGAATTGCAGAAGTGTTAGGGAAGGGGAAGGAATGAATTATGAATGAGGTGAAGGTGTCTTGTGTTGGCCAATCAGTGACAAGTGACTATGAATAAATACAGGACATGTAAATGAAAAAAATACAATGGTAGCAGATGGGAAAGGAGAGTATCTCTTTCATAGGAAAGCCCTTTAATTCTGAATTGTTCTGTGCTGTTTTTTGAGCAAGGATAGGCCATTACCATGTGTCATTATTCTGACAGCCCAGATTAGTCTATGATATTTCTGCAAAATACTTCTGATGCATCGATATCAGACATTTGGAATCATAATTTAATGTTGAGTCAGCTGGGATGAGATACTTCCAGACAGCATAAGGCTTGTGTATGCACACCCCTCTTTTATTTTGGCATTACTTGAAGGTTAGAAAGCATAGCTCAACAAATATCTTTAGGCTTTTATAATAAGTTTGCACACAACCTGTAAAACTAAAAATTTTGAGCCATGGGTGGTAAATGAATGTTGTAAATTTCGAAGATGATACCAAGTTTTTGTCTAGTTTTCATTTAACTCACCCCAAGGCTGTATTTGTGTTAGAAATAAAGACATCACTTTTCATTGTAGAAATAGTATCTTGCCACCAGGCTTTTGATTTTAAAGAAGCATATAGAACCAATGTATGCTTTTAAATTTTTTTCTGAGTTGGTACTTAATACTTCTAGAATCTTCTATTCTAGTTGAATGGGAGATGATGTTTGGAATCATTTTGGTCATAAACTGATAAATATAGTTGAAGAAGAAGATGAGTGGGAAGAGAGCCTGGAAAAGGTTTCATTGTACTGACCCTGCCCAAAGAACGTTGCTGACCCCTGGTGATGCTCCAAAGTGGAGGACTTCAGGGGCCATGGGTGGGGATTTTGAGTGTGGCCGTTTTGCAGAGCTAGGTTTCTCCTCAGTTTAGATTAGGTTTCTGAGCCCTCCTGGAAGGGCTGGTTTGGTGCTTCATTGTCACCTCACAGAGACACATCTGGGTGGTGCAGCACTGTTGTGTACACTGAGGTCCTCTGAGAGCAAAGACTGGAGCTGTTGGTCAAGGAAAATCAGTTATAATGTCTTGTCTTGTTCTCAGGGGTCCATACAACACCCAAATACTCTTACCTTGCTTTCTGAAAGTCATATAGTTTTTCTTAAGTAATAGATTTCATTATGTCCTTTTCAGACATGTTGTGCCTATTCATCTCCATTCTGCATTCCCTCCTCCCCCTGTTCCCCTCTTATGGTCCCCTTCCACTTCCTCAATAGCTCCCCTTCTGTTTTATGCCAGGTGTGTTCTTTGCTCCCCTCCCCCTTCCCTTAGAGCCTCTTTCTCCCCTCTCATGTTCTCTTTTCTAGTCTTACAACCTATACACATGTTAGGTTTAGCTAAAGCATCCTGAATGACCTGTGTGGATTAGAACTACCTCCTCATCTTGAGGGAAATTTCAGTTTTCAAAATATGTTCATTGCTTCACTCATATTTTCTTCTCATTGGCTTGAAGGGTGAAGCAGGACTTTAAAAATGAGTACAGTTCCTCTGATTATAAGACACAATTCCAGGCTTTTTAAAAACACACATTTTTTTTTTTTAAACACACATGCGTGTGCACGCTTGGGTGCCTGTGTAGGTCAGAGGACATCTTACAGGAGCCTGCTTTCTCCAACATGTGGGACAAGGGGATCAAGCTCAGGCTGTGATGCTGGTGGCAAGTCCCTTTGCCCACTGAGCTGTTCCCCTGGCCCTACCATTCTTGCCAGTTATGGAGAGGAAGCATGTCCCAAGACTGGCAGTCACAGGAAGGGTACTTCATGGCTGCTCAGCTTCTCCTGTGTCTCAGATACCACCAGGCCAGTTGTGTTCTGAGCCTTGGGAATCCACAGGGACTCTCAGACTTACTTTAGTAATACTCACTTCCTTGTTTCCTTACATTAAACTATCTAATAAAACAGGGGAAGTGAAACAAATGTCTATGGAGGCCAAGAACCACTTCTGAATAATGGCTTATTAAAATACATAAAAGGAAATTAGATTTCTGTTTTAGAATTTTATTTAAGGCAAAGACTATGGTTTTGATTTGAAACTGGATGTTATCAGTTTTATATTAGAATAAAATTCAATAAATACTAGACAATGCAATTGGTCATTAAATTGTTCTGATAATTGTTTGTAAAAAATTTAGTTGTCTAAGTATGGCTGGCTATTTAGTAGGTTCATTTATTAATACATCTGACTGGGAAGGATATTGTAGTGAGGACCATTGCTGCTGATTCTTAACCCTGGGCAATGGAATTCTTGGATCTGTATCCATCTGTTCTGCCAATTATGGGCCATAAATGGTCAGAAAAAAAAATGAAGCATCTGTTTTGAGAATGGACAGGCTTACTGTTCTTGCCATGTGCTCCCCAAGCAAGAATCTGAATTTGATTAAAGGTGCACGTGAAGATGTGCAGGTGGAGCCAAAATATGCTCCCATTCTACAGAAGGACTTGGGTATCCATGGAATTTGATTCTGTGTCTGTGAGGCCCTGAAACCAAACCCTGGAGACACTGAGGGATGACTGTGTCTGAGACTACCTCTCAGAGCTTTCACAATTCCAAGGTCCCAGTGCTCGGTCCTGTGTGTGTCTCTATGCTTTCACATATACCTCTCACCTTTGGGTGTCTGATCTAGCACCCAGGTGCTCTTTCCTGAAGGACCCACCTGGCCCGTTCTGTCTTGGGCTCTTTGTCTTCCTCCTTCACCTGCCATTTATCTGTCCATCATGGCAATGTTTCTCAAACTGCATCCTGTGGAAGCAGTGCTATCTTCCACAGAATCCATGGTCAGAAAATTCTAGAGTAGATCCTGGGACTATATTGTAAATTCACTTTATACCCTGAATTGTATTTAGAATGATTAGAATGTTTACTTTCATATATATATATGAAAATGATAAGTAAAACATGAGAATCAGAGAAGTATTCCTGGTTACATTGTGGAGGTTTTATAACACATTAGTAGATTAGAGAATCTGAAAAGTTTTAAAGTAACCTCCTTAACTTTGCTTGACTCAATATTCTCAAGCTGTTGATAGACTTTAAAAATGCACAATTACTGATTAATGTCTAGCTAGTTAGTATTCTCTGGAATGAGTTCTAATTTCTTGCTTCATCGAGTTTCTCCAGCTAATGAAATGGCAGAGACAGGACCACTTTTGTAGTCCTGGACTAAAGGCCAGGGCAAGTCTTCAGTGAAGCATCTGTTGAGAGAAATGCAATGAAGTGTAAAATGCCCCTAGATAGTAAGAAAGGAGGTGGATTAATAAGAACTCAAAGTTAGCTCCTTGAACTCTGAGCTGCAGTCATCTTTCACCTAGTAAGTACAAACGAAAGCCTCGGGAAGTTGGTGTGAAGGTTGAAGGAGGTGGTGTGTTATGGAAGTTACTGCATAAGTGTTATTTTTTTTTTTTTTTGTCAGTAGGAATTGTCATAAACTTGTTGTAGGAGACATAAGTTGAATGTTTGTGATGAGATGATTTCTGGATCTGCAGGAGAATTCCTCAGAAGAAGCTGTGCCTACAAAGGCTGATTGAAACTTCAGTGATGTGGAGAGGTTGGGATGTTACAAGTGCAGAGTCTAATGACAATTTATCTTGGGCTATTTATTCATAGTCTACTAAATAGCCATTCCTTGGCCCCTCCCCCTTTCTGTGTCTGACCTAATGGATAAAGCTGATTGAACATCCTGACAAGCAGATTAAAAAAACAAAAAATAAACAAACAAACAAACAAAAAAACCACCTTTTGGGATGTATTAACTTAACCAAAGCCTAGTTCCTACACAATCAAAGGGCCAAGAGTATAGTTAGATAATACCCAAGGCCAATCACAGTGTGCCCAGCTTGCTAGAATCCACCTACCTGATGTCTCCACCGGCATATTTGAAAAGTGTCTTGATTTATGGCCTTCTTTGTTCTGTTACTATTAAAAAAATTATGAAATTGCTACTGCATTGGAACATGGATTTTTGGGGTGACCTCAGTCTGTGTTCCCTGGGTCATGGCCATTCATATTTGGCTTCAGAAAAAAACTACTTCTTACTCCTTTTGAGGAAAGAGTTGTGTTTTTGCATTGACATGGGGAAGCTTTGTAGTCACATGAGTTAAGGGGCTGGAATAATTTAGAACATTAGAGGTATAGCTGAAGTAGACTAAGATAGAACGAGGTGAAGAGGTGCTTGGAGGCAGGACGACAAAAAAGGCACACTCTCAAGAAAACACTGTGCCCTTTCCAAGGTTTTACCTTTTCCACATATTCTTTATCTCTGACTCTGAGGAGGAAATTGGAGATTGTTTGAAGTTAGGCATACAAACTATCATATATTAGCCTATGTCATCTTATACTTACATGCCTCCCCCATCTCTAAGATTGACTGGCTATTGCCTTCCCAGTCTTTGGCTTTAGAACTCAGGTGTGCCATGCATTTTGTACCACATATTCTATTTTCACAAATAGCCAAAGCTCTGGGCTCTTTTAGGATAAGAATCATATCCCTGAACTGGCTCTTCTGTGCTCAGTATTATGCTTAACACAGACTAGGTATAGAATGAACGATTCATGCTTAACACAGCTAGGAATAGAATGATTGTAGATGAATGAATGAGTAAACAAAGAAAGTGTGGACCTTGCATTTGTTTATTATTTATTCCTTGACAGTTCCAACCATGTATACAATGGATTATAATCTTTTCCACTCCATTATCTTCTCTCACCCCCTCCCTCTTACACTGGAATTCTTCTTCCTGAGAAATAAATATCCTACTTTCACATTCTGTGTGTGTGACCCACTGAGTTTAAGTTGGGTTGCTTGTGTGAACTATGGTTATTTACTGGAGTGTGGGCAACTTAGTAATGGCTACACCACTGAAGAATATGACACTTCCATTCCCCAGCAACCGTTAACTGACAAAATTTCCTCATGGAGCAGTAGGTCCTCAATCCCTAGAGCTTGCTTCTTGTGCTTTAGACAGTTTGTGATTTCTCCTGAGTGTGTAAGGTTCTGATTGGTAAAACTGTTCAAAACCACATCCTCCCTTTCAATGCTGAAGTTAGGAGATCTGGTAGAGATCAGCACACCCCTTATGCACCACATAGTTCACAGTGTAGGTCTCTACACCTGAAGAGCTTATGGTAGAGTGATGCTTTGGGAAGTTTTCCTGCAAATGTGAGTCATACTTTAAGATCCATGTCACTCACTACCTCCATGGACACCTGCTTGTGGAGACAATCTTAGGAAGTCATTAGTGTGTAGCTGAAACTATTTTATGTTGCGTTATTTCCTCATTGCTTCCTGTTTGGATTTTAGGCTTCTCAACCTCCCCTCACTCTGACCCCTGTTTGAATTTGTGATGTCAGGGACCTTATACCTTATGGGTCCAACTATGAAAGCATGATTAGTGTTTGTGAACTAATCTTAGGTCATTCCTAAGGTTGGCACTTGACAGGCACATTAACATCAAAGAATTATAAAACAAGCCAGTACTTACTAGTCATATTAATTTCATTACCAGCTATAATAGGTCCAGCAGATCTGACAATTTATTATGGTTTTCATTTTCTTCCATATTCCCTTAATTATTAGTTTGCTGATGATCCTCTGTTCTGTTCTAGTATGTAGATTTGCCATATTTACATACATTGGGATTCCCCCTCTTTTCTTTCCTCTCCTTGCGTAGACTGGGAACAGATGGAAGTGACAGTGTGGCTCTGGATATCCAAATGTGTGTTCCTCTGGTCACTGGAGTTGTCTATTTTACCAACACCTGATGGCCTCTTACTGATCCTTACAGCTCTCTGCTTGAGTGAGATTGTACTGGCCCTGGGTGGTTGTTTTAAACTCAGATGTCCCTTCCAAGTAGATGGTTAAAAAAACAAACAACAAAAAAACCAAAAACAAACTGAGAACCAAGAAACCAAGGATTAATCCTGAAAATGTTCTTTGTAGCTTTGCTCTGTAGTCAGAAGTTTTCCTGTGTCCTGCCTGGTCTACAGCTGCTCAGACTCAAGTAAACACACAGAGGCTTATATTAATTGAAACTGCTTGACCATTAGCTCAGGCTTACTACTGACTAGCTCTTACACTTAAATTCAGCCCATTTTTGTTAGTCTATATCTTGCCACATTTTCCATGGCTTTACCTGTGTACCATTACATGCTGCTCCCTAGACAGTGGGCCGACATCTCCTGACTCAGCCTTCCTCTTCCCAGAATTCTCCTTGTCTGCTTATTCTGCCTATACTTCCTGCCTGGCTACTGGCCAATCAGTGTTTTATTAAACCAGTGTACAAAAGCATTATCCCACAGCATTGCTCTATGCCATTATAAGTATGTATTTCTATACATACAAATAAGTTACATGAAAACATGCTTTTTCAACATTAGGCCCATGATGGGATTGTGTACAGGCAGACTTTATTGCTCACTTTACTTTTCTGTTTTTATCAAAAATCTTTATTATTTTTGATGGACACAGTTTTAGATATTTGTGGGGTAAACTATAATTTTTATTGTGAGACAGGGTTTACCTATGTAGAACAGGCTGGCCTCGAACTCACATAAACACCTGCTTCTGCCTCCCAACTGCTGGATTTAAAGGCATGTGTCATCATGCCCTGACAAATGTAATGTGATATTTCAATTTATGTACACAGTGGGTGTCAGTCAACTCAGGGTAATTAGCATGTCTATCACTTTGAACTTCTATCACTTCTTCATGATGAGTGAGTTTAATTTCTTCCCTTTATTGAAATAGATAACACAATACTGTTAATTGATTTCCCCTATGACAGGCAGGGCACCTGTCCTTATTTCTCCTGTTAAACATTAGCGTTATAATCATTGGTCAACGTTTCTCTCTCTTGTTCCCCATTGCTTACTTTACAGTCATTTAAGAAAGCATGTAACTTCTCCTTACTTAAGAGAAAGCTAGGATTAGATCAACGACTCAGCAATTAAGAGCACTGACTTTCAGAGAATCTGAGACCCATATTGAGTGGTTTATAACTACCTCTAACTCCAGTTCCAGGGGATCCAACAGTCTGTTGTGGTTTCTGTGGGCATCCCTACACATGTACACATGTAGCTTTCCACACACACACACACACACACATACACACACACACAAATATATATTAAAAGATATATCTAAATGTTACTTTAGATGGCATGCTAAATTGGGATAGTCTATTGTTTATAGCTTAAGAATCATTTAAGCTGATGACTAAGTTTACAAACATATGGATGAAAAGAACTACTTAATTACTTTGAAAATCACCTGTGAATAGGTGAAGTTATGGTAATAGTGTACATATGATTATGACATATTTTTAAAAATGTTTCTTTTCAGTTTTATTTATGTGTGTATGTGCGTGTGCGTGTGCGTGTGTGTGTGTGTGTGTGTGTGTGTGCGCACATGTGCATGTGTACCCATGCACAGTTACACACAGAGGTATTGGATCTCTTTGAACTGGAGTTATGGGCAGTTGTGAGCTGCCCAGTATGGGTGCTGGGAACTGAACTTAGGTTTAAAGCAACAAGTGCTCTTAACCACTGAGCGATTTTCCCAGTTCCTAATTAGGATTTATAACAAATATAACTTTGGATCACACATTTCCAATAAGAAAGCAAAGAGTTTTTGGACCTTTCATATGGTAGAAGACACCTCTATTCTGTTTTCACTGCTACGGAGACTTTGGGGAAAGGATGAGTAACATTGTGTACTCAGACTTGACAGTGAATTGAAACAGCTGAAGGAATTACTTTGCTATGTTATCAACTAGGAGTTTCTCATTTTATTGACCATTGCAATAGCTTTAATTAAAAATGAATCTGGAAATGTCCTCTGAATATAAAGGAAGAGTACATTTTGGTAGTCTTTGCATGTAAATATTTGCATAAATATTTCAAATTGAGTATTTACAGACAGATTTTTCTTTTCATATAGAGAAGATTGCTTGTTTTATGTTCTCAGCTGGAGGAGTGTCGAAGGGGATGGAAGTCTGGGAATGTGGGATGGGAGATTGCAGTCTTTTTGGAGACTAATGTAAATAGGGATTTAAGGAATTATTGTGGATTTGGGAGGAGGAATGATAACAGTATGGCTAAGCTTTAGAGGAGGTGCCTCACTGTTGAGGGGTATGCACTAAATGTGCTTAGGGATGAAGTGATATGTGTATAGCATTCTTAGGGGAGGGCATGGTGGAGGTGTGGTGAAAACATGACTGGCTCTGGACTAATGTTTATTAAAGTTAGGTGGTAGGTGCATGGAACACATGGAAAAGTTACCTCTGTATTTGAATATTTCTATGAAATTGCATTGTGGATCCTAGTGAGGTTCGTCCTGATGGCCACAGATTATGAAGTTGTGAGTTTGGATGGAGGAGAGATTCCTGCCCAAACTCCCTGGGCTTTTAGGCCTTGTCGAAAGAGCTAGGTTCTAGTGAACACACCAGCTCCAATCAATGGGTAGGGGCCACCTGAAACATTCTTTCTGATACTGTTCTCTCTTTGGCTAAGAGTCCAAGATCAGATAGGGATGTCTGCATGGAAGGAGGAAGTGAGGACACTGTGCCAGGGCATCCTTGAAGCATGCTGTGCACTTTCAATGACAGCTAAAAGATAGTAGAGCCTCTGAGTAGAACGGGGGGGGGGGGGGACCATAGTGCACTGGTCCTTAGCTGCCTCTCCTTCTTAGGACATAATCTGAGTATAGAGAGAAAGGGCAAGGATGTGCTATCAGTCCACTGTATTTTGAAAGGTGGAGTATATTATTCAGAATACTAATATGGAGTAATGAAGTCATCACATGATTTGTCCAACAATTGCTTTTGGTTTTGTAAGTAAACTCTCACCTGACCCCTTGTGAATATCTCTCTGGTCTAGGAAGCTTTAAAGCTCAAATGGAGATAATTTGGGATGCCATGTTGAAAGCTTATTTTACATCTAATTATTTATGTGTTGGAGCACATGTGCCATGATGCACATGTAGAAGTCAGATGACAGCTTACAGGAGCTGGTTTGCTCTTTCATTATGTGAGTTCTGTGGATGGAACTGAGGTTGTCAGGCTTAGTGGTAACCTCCTTTACCTGCGGAGCCATCTCATTGGCCCTAAAACCCACCTTCAATTTAACAGACATGCTGTAGTTTGGATCTGGAATGTTCTCTAAAGGCCCACATGTTAAAGGTTTAGTTTTGGATTGGTGTTCTTGGGAGGTACTGGAACCCTTAAAAGAGGGAGTGTAGTGGAAACTGGGTCTCTGAGATGCCAGTTTCTTACTCTCTGTTTGCTTCCTGGACACCCTGAGTTGAACATCTTCTTTGAACATGTGTTCTTGCTAAAATGTGCTGCCTCCAATAGCAAAATAACTATTTCTTAAGTTTGAAACATTTATAAAGTATCATGATTCATTCTTGTGTGAGTGGTGGTCTGAGGTATGTATGATATGGAGAATGAAATGTGTTTTGCCCTTAAATAAGTGGTATCATCAGGTACTTTCATTGTAGAGTGAAAAGCATTACCTGTAATTAACCTAGCCTTAACTTTGCTTGTGTTTGATTTGGCACCTATATTACATAAATATGCTCTAAGAATACTTTGAAAGAGGCTGGAGACATGGCTCAGTAGTTAAGAGTACATTCTGCTCCTCCAGAGGACCAGAGTTCACTTCCAAGTACCCACTTCCAGCAGTTCACAGTCTCTTGTAACTCTGACTCCAGGTAGTCTGATGTCCCCTTCTGGTCTCTGCAGGCATTGCACTCAAATGCACACACACACACACACACACACACACACACACACACACACACACAGCCCTTTGTGATTTCAAAAACCTATGAAAACACAAGAAAGTAATTCAAACATTCTCTAAAGATTGTTTTCTTTCTATTAACAAGAAGAACTGGAGGGAGGGAAGAACTGAGTGGCTCTCGTTCTTGAACACTCCCGGCTTGAATGAGTCTGAGTCTAATTTTCTGACCAGAGATTCAGGAGTTGACTGTGACCAGACAGTTATGGAGATGCTCCAACTTAATGGCTCTTTAACTTTCAGGCTCAGACATTCCTGAAGGTTCTGAAGAGCTGTTGTTGATGTGGGTTTTATTCACCAATCAGTGTTTCTACTCTAATAAAAATTAAAACAGAGACTCTTTAACATTTACTTTATTAAAAACAAAAAACTCCCATTGCACAATAAAAAACTTTTATGAAAATAGAAATAAATGAGAATGACAGTATCATACCTTTTCCACTCCCAAATTCTGATGCTTGTCTCCAGTACATTGTGTGTTATTTAATGTGGTTACTTCATGGAGATACATGAAGAAAATGCCTCCCCTGCCATCAAAATCTGTGCTGAGAGGATGGGACTCTTGGGCCACTGGTGGCCCCTAAGGGTCCCTAGAGCTCAGACAGACAGCATGGTTTTAATCTACAGGGCACTGCATTTTAAAACTTTAAAGTCCCTAATTTGACAAAAAGTTGCCACCCTTTAAAATTCCAGATTTGATACATACAAAGGACATAATGAATGGTACCCTTTTATTTCAATCAGTTTCTGAGCAGCGTAGGATAGAATTCAGGTGTTCTATCTAGTCACTTATCAGCAAACACTGGATTGTGTTGCCTAGTGGGACTTGAAGGCACTTTTAAATTAGGAGAAAAGGGACATGGTGCAGCTTAGATACCATTTCCATGGGGGCAGTGTTATGGCACTCCGAGAGATAAACAGTAGGGTCTCAGTGTCTGGATGCTCTGTCTAGAGTTAACAGCTATTTTGCTCTTTTTGTTTGTTTGTTTGTTTTTTGAGACAGGGTTTCTCTGTGCAGCGTTGGAGCCTTTCCTGGAACTCACTCTGTAGCCCAGCCTGGCCTCAAACTCACAGAGATCTGCCTGCCTCTGCCTCCTGAGTACTGGGATTAAACGCATGTGCCACTACCACCTGGCAGGATTTTGTGCTTACACATGTTATATATTCAGGCATACACAATGAGAGGACCTGAGTCTGGTTCCCTCAAAGGACTGGTGTTGGGTGGTTTACAAGCCTCTTTCACTTTAGCTCCAGGGAAAAGAGTGCCCTCTTCTGGCTTTCAGTCACCTGCACTCACATATACATTGCACTCTCCCCACATACATATGGTTAAAAAATAAAAAAAATAATAAAAAAGTATTTTAAAAAGGAAGTGATGCCCATTCAAAAGATCCTTTTGCCTCTTTTAATCAAGTGGTGATTACCCGAGGATGCTGTTACCCATGTAGATACGTGTTACTAATACTAGTTGGTGGTTGCAGAACCAGTCTATCCTTTTGAAAACTAGAGACTGTTGTGAAACACTGTCCTCTAAGCATCGTAAACATCACTGTCTTTATCTTGGCAGATCAAGATGGTCTGTTGATGATCCCTCATAGAAGTAGAGGGTGGGAGGGTCCTCACACTTCACCTGTGAGCCCAGCTATTTGTTCTTGCATCCCTGTGATTCCCATATGTAATTCTTGTCCTGTGGTTGCCTGTGGTTTCATGGTTTTGGGAGGTGTTAGAGTATATCAGATGTGGGAGGCCAACTAAGGTGAGGGACTGCATTGTAGAGTTACGGGGATGCTGTCTTTCACACTGGGATGAATGAGATCTTGCAGTAATGTAGTTGCTTTGTGGTATCCTAAGCACTTGTAAATAACCCCTTCACCCATGCTGTGTGAATAAACCCAGGAAACACATTGGTTTTCAATCTGTGCTTGTTTGGGGCTGTCGTTAGAGCCTTATCTGGGATGAGTAGATATTTGTCTCCCTGGGAAAAGCTGATGCAACAGAAGACTAAAGAGGGAGCTAGAACACTACTACTTTTTCCTGTTAGCTTCAATGTAAGCTTTAGCACCAAGACTTGGTCCATAGTAGTGAGGTCTGGAATATGTACAGGAGATCTAACCCTTGGAGTCTGCCCTGGGCACACTGGCCACTATTGAGGAGTCTATCTGAGGGGCAGGGCTATCCCTACTTCCTGACTTCCCACCTTGTAGCTAATGGAGGCTGAAGTCTGGCTCTGCCTGGTACATGGTCGGAAATGTAATTTCATTAGTGTCCTTGAGTTAATGAGACTGCTGCTTCCAAGCTGGAGAGCTGTCAACAAGCAGGAACAGCTAATGGTGCTGATGCTGAGCAGAGCTTCACTCCAGCCGGCTGGACTCGTATCTCTGCTCAGCTGCAGGCTTGATGAGCCCTGTTGGGAGTGTGCTCACTGCACAGGGGCCTGGGCTCCCAGGTCACAGGTTGAATGTGACATTATAGGGTAGGCTGCAGGGGCAGTGGGGTGAAATGACATCAGATCGCATCAGAAGCAAAGTAGATACTTCACAGATGAATGTGTATGAGAGGAAGGCGTTTGTTAAGCCTGTGTTCAGCTGCATATGACCTCTCAATATATGTGGATGGTCACTTTGCAACTTGTGCTTTGATAATGTTGGTGGTTTTTAATAAATTCTCTCAGGGCTGGGGAGGTCTAAATTTTTTTAATTTCCATAAGTTTTTTATTATAAAAATTTCTTGGGTTTTATATATTTGAAGATATATCACAAATGACCTAAGATTTAAATTTGAAATATGAAACATATTGTGTATACAAGGAATCATTACTTATTGTTCAATAATGACAAGGTATTGAAGAGTCAAAATGGTAACTTAACAACAGCTGTATTCTCATTCAAAGTGTTTTAGTTGGGTTAGGCTGTGATAACAAATATCTCAGATTTGATAGTTTCTGGAGGCTAGTTGTCCAAGACAAAGTAGCCATTTTCACTAACTTGTAGTGAGGACTTTGAATTTGTTTTTGAGGATATATGCTTATTAACATCATTAACATTCCCATCCCTCCCTTTCTTTCTTGCAGCAACCCTCTCTCCCCATTACATTCATACCTCCTTTTTCTTAGTTGTTACATATACACATATCATTGAATAAATAGAGCCTCCTGGGTCCACTTAGTGTTGCTTGTCTGTGTATGTTTTCAGAGCTGACTGCTTGGTTTTGGATAACCAGCTAAGGGCCTTGTCCTTTAGGGAGACTGATTCTCCTCTCAGCAGTTGCCTGTACCTTTTCTAGGCGTGGCAGAGACATGGTGAGCTTTTCCCATCCACATTGGCATATCTACTACTGGGTCTAACTTTTAAAAAGTTCTTTTTAACCGCACCTCCCCCCCCCATTTTCATACACTTGTTTTGATTCCATTTATTCCCTCCTTACCCTCTTTTATATCCTTCCCCTGCCTTTGGTCTCTATTCCTCCCAATACATTCCCCTCTTACTTTCATATCTCTTTTTAATGACCCACTAAGTTTAATTAGACTGGGTTGCATGAGCATAAGTGTGAGATTATTTACTTGATCATGGATAACTTAGCAAGGGCTACACCACTGGGGGGGAATGTTTTGCCTTCCCGGTATCCATCTACCAACAGCTCCTCAGCTAGGGGTGTGGAGTCCAGATTTTTAAGTGATAAGGATTTTTTCTTTCAGTATGAAACTGTAGGGAGTGGAATCAGCTGAAGGTTGAAAAATGTGTAAACATTCATAAAAAGGGTTGCCCACTAAGAAGCAGGTAAAGGCTAAGGTGTACTTTATTCAGTAATTGTGTTTCATCATTGAGTTGCCGAGTATTGGTGAAGGTGGCTGGACACGGGAGAACATTTGCAGTTCTTGCTACACACTGTACTGTACCAAAGAGCTCTTGAAGTGTTTGCTGCTTCCCATGTCAGTGTTGAAACTGGGCAGTGAAAACATCAGCGTTTGCTGTTAGTGCTAGGATTTTGGGTTCAGTCTCCGTACAAAGGGACATAACAAGCCAATGGACCCTTGCTGGAGAGTGTGCTTGGATGTGAGGACGTGAGATGGAGTTAATTGTCTTTGTTTAGGTTTGAACAAAAAGATGCCGAAAGATAATGAAGTAAGCAAATGAACCTCCCCACCTCACTGCAGTTTGGCTACGAATGCCTAGTGTTTGAAGATGGTTCTCCCAAGAGGCTGTCATCCAAGCTTTTTAATTTGATTTTGAAAGCTGTGCTTTGTTGAATATTTGATGACACCGGCTGCAGCTCTCTGCAGTACCTTCTCTGTGAGTCCCTTCTGGCAGCTATAGGAGCTTGTCGTTTTGGAGATTTCCAGGAGTTGACTTGATTCTCTATGAGGGAGTAGCGAGAGGAAGCATGCCTTTTCTAGTCAGTTTAGCAGGCCCTAGAGGGGTAGGGGGACATCCACAATCTCCTACCTTCTAATAGAAATCGCAGAAGAACTCTGTTGCATAGAGGGTCAGGAACTGTAGCTGTCCAGCACTCCAGTGAGGGCTGTTCTGCTGAGTAATGTCTCCAGGGATGATGGTGAGGATATCCTTTGGTTTATAATAGCTCTCCGACTTGATTGCTGCATTAGCCTGGGCTTTCTCATCTGTAGGGCAGAGAAGTAAGGCTCACAGTTGTGTTTAGATCGTTCTCTAAAGCCAGGCATCAGTAACTTCTGTGGATCCATTTGAAAGAAAGTTTGCGTGTTTGGAGTCTATGATTGACTGCTGTAGGTTCTCAGCCATGTAGATCTTAAAACACCCAAGCAGTAACAACAGCTGCCTTTCCTGATGCTGCCCCAGTCCACTGGACACAGTGAAATGTTGGGGGACTCAGCAGAGATCAGGGGAGGAGGGAGGCTGGAACCCGTGGCTGGCATGGTGCACCTTGGAAAAAGCTTGTTTCTTACATGGTTCACCCTGGAATACTCAGTGTGGATGCAACATGGGCATGGGAGGACTGGACAGCTGCAGGCGAGGGTACTGCAGTCTTACTGGGCTGGTGATGCAACTTACATTCCTGGGCATGGAAATGGTGCTTTAAGGGCTTGGGAGAGGATGCCTTAGGAGCCTTACGCTACATCTTTCTTTTGGGTCTTTTATTTGAAAGTTATTAATTTTACTGTTTTTTAAAAATCATCCTATAACTACATGTTAGAAATCATGTGTCTTTTATTTATTTTTTTTATTAATTAGAGAATTTCATACAATGTACTTTGAATATGTTCCCCTCTCCCAACTCCTCCCATAACCACCCTATTCACCCTCCCATCCCTTCCCACCCAACTTCGAGATTTCTTTTTCTCCCCTCTCCTCTTCCTCCTCTTTTGTTCATTCATTCTTTCCTTCCTTCCTTTTTGCCTTCCTTCTTTTTCCTTTCAGTCCAGTTTGTTGTCCAGCTAGTCTTGGGGTGTAGGGCCTGTCCTGGTGTGTGGTCCATTTGCCAGGGGTCACATCATTAAAGAAAACTGACTCTCCCTCTTCTAGCAGCTGTCAAATACCAAAAATAGCCTTTCAGCCCATGGTAGAACACTGTATTTCTTAAGGGATCTTTTTTTTGTCGGTTGCTGATAGGTCTCCAAGTCTTCAGTCTCTTCTCTTCAGAGAATAATCCCTGCTTCCTGAAGATGGAGGTGAAAAATAGGTTTATCTTATAATATGTGAATTCTAGTTTTCATGAAAAACGTTTTGAGGTTGTAACTTAATGTTTTTAGATTATGCTTGTATTCCTGTCTGTTCATAGGGTCGTAACAAGCTAACTTACTTTTGCTGGAGAGGGTGCTTGGTGCTAGAGGACATGAGTTGAAGTTGTTTTTTTCTTCCCATGCTGGGGATCAGGTCCTCTGCTCTGTGCTTGCCAGGTGGACACTTTACCACTGATATACTCCCCCTGCTCTGTCCTTCCACTGATTTCACATGTGAGTAAGAAGAGCAGAGCTAGTCACCTTGTGTTCTTCCTGAGTGCTCTGCCTGGCTTGGAGATCTGATAGCCGACTGGAACGTTTTCTTTTGATTTTTTTTTTTTTAACAAGTTGGTTTAAACTCAGGAGGGACATTTTAGTCTTTGTTCCTGATGGGGAGACATGTGAGGACATAGGGTTGTCAACTCTGCTTTTGATTCATTTTCTTAACCAACCACAAAGTAACAGAGCTGCTTAAATATCTCATTTAAGTTGCCTTCACTCTTCCATTTTTATTTCTGGGTCTCCCATAAGAGTAGAAACTTTCCCTTGGATTGGTCCTAGTGATTTCTCTTTACCTGAGTGGTGATAGAATGCGATATCTCTGATTGAGTAACATATTAAGACACTATTAAACTTTAGTTATTGTGAATATGAATGAATCATTTTCTAACTGTTGTCTCAGTGGATTCTAATTTATTTTCCCACCCACCTGGACAACAAGGACCATTTTGTTTTTGTCTTAGATGGATAGACTTGGGCTCCTGTATTCTTCATTGCCACTTTTTCTGGGGGAAGTATGTCTTAATTTCCTGCTGGGCCTCAAGAGCAAATGTGGCTGGATTTGCCACTTTGATTAATGCTTAACAGACCTGTGGCATTTGAAGTTAAAAGAAAATGGTAACTTGGAACTTTAGAAATGCTTTGGGTATCATTAGTACCTGAGTAGGTTACAGGCACAATATGCAGCTTGGTTAAAATGATAAACAGTTTGGTGAAGATGCATACCACCAAAACTTGCACCTTTATCAGCTATTGTATACCACATAAAACTTGATATATAAATTTCCTTCTGAGATTAGCTAGTTAGTGTTGATTTGGCTAGGGTTTAGATACTGTTTTAGTTCTTTTGTGCATGTATTGAGTTGTTGCTGTATATATTCACTATTCTGAATCGTGGGACTCAGCAATAAAAAAAAATAGCCCAAGTGCTTATCTCAATGTTTTCATTTCTTTATTACTGTGTATGTGTGATGTGTATGTGGTGAGGGAGCTCACACATGTCATAGTGTACATGTGGAGTGAGAGGGCAACTTGCTCTCCACGGAGTCAGTTCTCCCCTTCCATTGTGGGTTCCTGGGATTGAGCGCAGGCCACCAGGCTTGTGTGGCAAGCTCCTTCACCAGCTGCAGTGTGAGGTTGCGGGGAGAAGGAAGGCTTATGGATGAGAACTTGAAGGCAGCATCTCCTGGCAGTAGAGCTCTCTGGGTCTCAGCCACATAGTCTAGGTTGCCTCTCTGCTAACAGGAGACAGGAGCAATGACAAAATGTAGTGAGATGAACAGAAGCATCTTCGAGCTTCACAAGAATCTGCCATTCATTTCGTCTTGCCCTCATAACAATCTCTAGAAATCTTTATGATAAACTGGACATGGGAAGTGTGTCTATACTCTCAGCACTCAATGAGGCATGAGGGTCATGAGTTCAAGGATGGCCTGGGGTATATTGTGATACCTTGTGTTTTAGGAAAAAAAAATCTTTACAGGAATACACATTTGTTAGGATGCTTCCTGTGGCACAGGACATTGCAAAACAAAAGAGGCTACTTCCACATATGGAGGAAACCACACCCCATCAAATTTCTATTTTTCAGATGACATTACATATTTGCAAACATTAATAATAATACAAAATATTAACAAGTATAAGCACTAAAAATACATTTGGAGAATGGCATTTTATATTAACTAACATGACACATTTACCTGATATGCAGTAAATAATTCCTCTGAACTGGGGCCTCTTGATCAATAGACTGAACAATGGTTTTATAAGGTCTTTACATTAGGAGTCTATTTTCTAACGTTTCCATTTTTCTACATACTTACAGTTATAAAAACACACTAAAAAGGTGGGAGTGTATCTCTTTGACTTACTTAGCAAAATGAAAAATAGTTTACACAGAGAAAGGGGACAGCATAGAAATACCCAATAATCTTGCAATTATTACATGATGAATTAAAGCAATATATACAGAGAAAATGGTGGTTTTGTTGCTGGATGGCTTTGTTTTTATTTTTATTTTTAACAACTGCTTAGACTACCAAAGAGCTAATGAATACATTTTCTCTTTGAAGGGAGCCTGAGCCTTCATGCTATCTTAGGTCCTTGGTAGTGACTGCAACTTTCCTAGGTTTCCATTATCCCATCAGTAGCACCTCCCAAAACATATAAAACTTTCTTTTTAAATGAAAAACAACTTACCTTTTCTGTATGCACTTACTTTATAACTGCATATGCATTTATTTCATAATTACATATTCATTTATAATACTTAATATTACCTACTTAGTCAGGAAGAGCACTGCAACTGATTAAGGACTAGTCATCAGGAACCATGTGCAGTCATGTGTATCTACCTCTAACTGCAATTGAGTTTGGCACTTTGCAGTGCTGGGGATTGAACCCATGTTCTGTAGCATGCTAGCCATGTGCTTGGTACCAGTGAGCTACAGACTCAGCTGAGTTTCGTACTTTGTTCTGGTTATATAATGTGACAATAACACAAATAGGTTCCAGGAATAATGGATATTTTTAGAATATAACTGGATGGGTAGGGGAGAGATGGCTCTGTGGTTAAGAGCACTGGCTGCTCCTCTGAAGGACCCAGATTTGAATCCCAATACCAATATGATAGCTCACAACGGCCTGTACATCTAGTCTCTGGGATCTGACACCTTCTGGCTTTTGAGAGCACCAGCAAGCAGGTTGTGCACAGATATACATGCAGGGAAAATACCTATATATATATAAAGATAAATCTCAATCTCTCTCTCTCTCTCTCTCTCTCTCTCTCTCTCTCTCTCTCTCTCTCCCTCCCTCCCTCCCTCCCTCCCTCCCTCCCTCTCTTTCCTTGGAATTTGAAATTACAGTTTAAAGCAAACCCGGTAATGCAAAGATTTGGACAGTTGAGGTTGCACCTGATTGTAATTTTAGCACTTGGGAGACAGAAGCAGGAGAATTACAAGTTCAAGGACAGCCTGGACTACTTTGTGAGTTCTAAGCCAGCTCCGGTCATAAGAGATATTGCCAAGATTAGTGGAAGCTGTGTGGATGGCTTGCTGCAGCCAGGCCTGTGCTGTGGAGCTGTAGGAAGAAGCAAAGGCTGCAGACACAGCCTGGCTTTGCTCAGCAGTGGTTCTGGAGAGCAAAATCTGTGTAGGCGGAGGGCCGTGTGGCGGTGGGGGTGGAGAGGTGGTGGAGGTGTGTGCACGACACCATTGACTCTCCATCTGTGTTCTCAGTGGCTTTCATTCTTGGAGGTTCCAGAAGGTATTGATTGTGGTACAGAGGAGATGGAGGCAGATGGTCAGGTTTTTCTTAAACATCAGTCCTTCCTTCATGAAGAAGAAGAGGTCTTAAAATACTTGGTTTTGAAATGTCAGCAGCAATCTGAAGGATGACATGCAGTAATTGCCAAGGAGAAGTGCCGACACCAAATTATCTGGAAACAGGAGACCTTCTTACTTCAATCCCTGTTCACTGCCTATCTATGGAAACCCTTCCCTGCTGGGCTGCATCTCCACCTCCAGAATGCACGGTTTACATGTAGGTGTGTACCACCACACCCAGTTCATGAAGAACTGAGGACGGAGCCCTTGTGCACGCTCAGCAAGTGCTCTACCTACTGAGCCACAACCTCAGCCCCTCACTGCTTTCTAGAATGCATGGTAGGCACCTCCAGAGTTTGCTTGAGTTCCCAGATTGGCAGAGCTATGATTATTGTCTTCCTTCCCATCGCTTACCTCCCTTACTAGAACTCCCGTTTCAGTGCCAGAGCCAACTTTACTGTTGAGAGTTTGACTGTTAGCCACTTGCACTGTCAAAAATACCACATATTATGTGGGGACAAATGGGAATCTCTGAGACTCCCCTGGGCCTTTTAACTCCCTGTATGCTTTCACTATGATGCTTGGATGGTACCGTGCAAGGCTTCTGAGCAGGCTGCGGTAGATTCCTGTGTTCTGGTCCTAAAACTTCAGAGTTTTGTACCATGCGGTGAGTAATGTGTGTTTGCTTCCTAATCAGGTGAGGGATTATGAAGCTCTGCAAATGCATACAGTTCCTTTGCAGGAATAGCAAGGCTGTTACCCATGGCTTTTCCTGCTTGGATCCCAAGAGGCTAAAAGCACATGTGCAGTCTCTTTGGCTGTGCCTTTAAAAATACTTAACACTTCTGAATGAGAGTGGCAAATTAATTGGAGTGCCTGGCTTCAATGATGGCCCCTCTCACCAGCACTATGTGGGCAAAATTAAATTATGACTTAATTCTTTCTGTTAGGAAGAACACTTTCCCTTTAACCAGGTTCTTAATATGCAGTCATAAAAGGTAGATTTAATTAGTGAGCTCTTTCACCAGGCTTTGGGTTTTGTTTGCTGCTGGGGAAGGGTGCCTCCCAGTTCTAGGTGCTGGCGGATACCTTTCTCTCATTCTCTTAGTTACTTTTATGTTGATGTGAACAAATACTTGACAGAGCAACTTGAATGAGGAGAGGTTTATTTTGACTCATGGTTTAAAGGGATATATTTTATCCCGGCAGGGGACTCATGGAGGCTACAGTTTGGTTTGGAGCTGTGGGAGCTTTTTTCCTATATCTTGATGTATCAGGAATCTGTCAGGGCTTGACAGAAAGCAGGGTCTAGGGTTCAGTCCCTAGCAATTCACTTTTTCCAGCTAGGCTCCACCCCAAAAAGGTTCCACAACCTTCCAAAGAGCACCACCAGGTGGGGAAGAAGTGTTCAGAAACTGGTGCTAGTGGGGGACATTTACATTCAAATAAAAATTCTTTTTATCATGGGGACAGTGTGAAAACTGTAGACCACTGCACAGGCAGACAGAAGAACTGGTTCTTTAAAATGGTCACCTTTCATTTCCACTACCTCTCTTGATTTTAAAGAGGAAACTCACAGCTCCAGTGTCACACAGTAGGACAGATAGCACGATTTTATTAGGAGAGGAAAGAAGAATTGCAAGCACTAAGGAACCCCTCCCCCACAAATGGGCCTAAATCTTTTGTCCTTGTATACTTCCTGCAAATTCTGTTTTAATGATTTTTTTTCCCCCACATTCAATTGTGTATGATGGTGGAGCTATTAGGAACTGTGATGTCATTTTGTTATGAATGAGACTGTGCTCTCTGAGGTTTTGGGGGTGGAAGAATTAATATATGGAGTCAGGCTTTCCTTTTGCTGGAAGAGTTGTTCATCTGATATCATGTGTAAGGCTCAGTGTGGTGGATGATTTTGATGAAATATTTAGAATACAAAATATCGGAACCTACGTCTAGAATGATCCCAGCAAAAAGCTTGCAATATGAACTCTGGTTCGCTGTTGATTATTATGGTCATAGTATAGTCCACTGTTGCTCACAATTACTCTTCAAAGGCCATTGCCATCATCATCATCATCATCATCGTCATCACCACAATCACCCTTAAGGAATTATTGCTCTGACTTTTCAGTTGTGAAAAATGGGGGTCAGAAAGATTAATGTGCAAGCAGATGGCTGATGGTGATGCTATAGATAAAGAAACTGTTCTTTTATCTGCAACTTTTTATATCCAGACAGGGTTAGACGTAGATTCTAATTGAAGAGTGTGCTCTGAGCTTTGGGCATGTCTTGCTTCATAGCTAACCCCTTCCACTGGGTTTGGAAGAGAAGACAGTGGCTTTAAGTCCTAGTATTGTTGTTCATTATCTGTGTGACTTGATAAACCACACCTCCAGCCCTGTTTGCCTGTTTCTGTTACTATAATTGAACACCAGATTGGATGATTTATAAAGAAAAGAAATTTACAAGTATGGTACTCACCTCTTAGCCATTTGGTAAATGCATTTCTTCTGGTTCATGATATTGTAGAGGGTCCACATGGGGAGACAGAGAAAACTTGTTTTTATAACAATATATCTTCCCCAGTAACACATTCATCCAGGAATGTGCTAGTCAGTCACGAGAGCAGAGTTCTTCTAAATCAACCAACTCTCAACCTTTCCACATGGTGCTCCTTCTTACTACATCACAAGGTAATTAAAACCTTTATGCCCTTGTTTGTAAGCAGTGAAAACATTTGACCCACTTCACTGGTCTGGAGAAGATTACAGGGGATATGTGTACAGCCTCAGAAGTGCCTCTGGTAGAGCTGCTGAAGTAACTGGGTCAGATGGCACCTTTCATCCTGGACCGACTGGCCTTCTTCCTGGCATAGCAGATTTCCACATGTATGTGTGTGTACACTGTCACCATGAATATCTGTCTGCACATGTGCATGGACAATTTTTATGCCTGATTCTTTGCCCTGCTGTAGCTTTTGAACTACAGGACAGAAGCATTAAGGAAGAGTTTGTCCTTGGTGATAAAATATGAAGTTGATTAAATAAAATAGTTTAATTTTGAAAAACATAGCTTTAATGATTCCTGATTATTCAACATTATGAAACTTTAAAAAGCTTTATTTCTTTTCATCCTATCTAGCTTAGCATTTAAGCAGAGGTATTTGTGGTTGTTTGAATAGGTATAGCCCCTATAGATGCATGTGTTTGAATGCTTGGCCATAGGGAGTGACACTATTAAGAGGTGTGGCCTTGTTGGAGTAGGTGTGGCCTTGTTGGACTTCCTGTTGCCTGTGGATCAAGATATAGATAGAGCTCTCAGCTCCTTCTTCAGCACTATGTCTGCCTGCCCACTGCCGTGCTCTCCACCATGATGATAATGGACTAAACCTCTGAAACTGTAAGCCACCCCAATTAAGTGTTTTCCTTTCTAAAAATTGATGTGGTTGGGGTGTCTCTTCAAAGCAGTAGATACCCTAACTAAGACAGTATTTAATGAAGTTGCAGAGGGGTGTATTTATACTAAACAGTGTGTCTCGGAGGTCTAAGTATCTTTGGTCTTTATCTATTCTCACTTTAGTGCTAAGGAAATAGCCGAGTTCTGTTGATAGTAATGGAAGCCTGGCTGAGGGTGTCACATTTGATTCAGTTTCCTGTTTTGTCCTAAGATATCATATTTAGCCACTCCCTCTTAATGTAAGCTCACTTCCCATTACATTTTATTTTTGAATATATTTTTATTTATTTCTTAAGAATTTCATCCATGTACACAATGCATTTTGTTTGTTTTGTTTTTGAGACAGGGTCTTACTCTGTAGCCCTGTCTGGCCTGGAGCTCCCAGAAATCCACCTATCTCTGCCTCCTGAGTGCTGGGATTAAAGGTGTGTGCCCCCATGTCCAGCCCTATATAATTCATTTTTAGTATATTTACCCCCAAATCCCTCCCTAAGACTCCTCTCTGTCATACTCCCATCCCTTTACAACTTTGTATCTTTAAAAAATAATCTACTGAATCTAATTAGTTCTGTCCATATGCTCATGGGTATAGGAGCACAGTCAATCTACCAAGGTCTATACTCCTGACAGAAATCAATTCTCCCCCTCTCTGCACCCATCAATTGCCAGAAGCTCCTTAGGCAGGGTGGGGGACTCATGAGCCTTTTCTCACCTATGCTGGAATTCTGACTGGCTTGATATTTTGCAGGCCTCATAGCTATTGGGAGTTCCTAAGTAGAGTGGTCTGGTCATGTCAGGAGACATGATTTCACAGGAGTATTGTGCAACCTCCAGCTCTTATAATCTTTCCACTCTCTCCTATGGTATTTCCTGTGAACCTTGGAAAAGGGGTGCACTATAGATTTTTTAGGGTGTTTATCAGTCTACCCACCACTACTGACATGCTGCTTCCTTTCCCCTCTCCCTGCTCTCACTGTTACTTCTCATCCTGCTGGGCGCCACTGAGGGAATCTGGGGCTTGGTTGCCATTTTCTGAATGGAGCCTTTCCTGATCTCACTGCCCTCTTTGAGGTCCATTCTCCTCTGTTCCTCTGCTCTTCCCGTCATAACTCCAGAGAGTGTCCACTTGCCTGCTTAGTCCTCTGTGTCTCCCTCAGACCTCCTTTGTGACCTGACAGTCTCATGTGCACCCTCCACTTCCATGTCACACAGCAGTCAGTAGAGTGTGGGGACTTTTAATTTGTATAAAATATTTGGGAGAGACTCCAGGAGGGGGCTCCTTATAAATATTCCAGCGATGACGTAAGATCAGAACTAGGTAGCATTTTTGAAGCACTGGTAAAGAAAAAGGGATCTGAGAGACTCAGGATTTGTAAACAGCCAACTCACTGGTTTATTCAGATTGATCAAGGAAGGATGAAAACCTGGGTACTAAATAAGGCTTTCTCGTTTCAGTCTTTGGAAATTTATTTTCTAGATTAGGTGTGCCATCATGGGTCACATTTTATGATTGCAGAGCTTCAGCCTTGTTAATAATGTATAACTGCCTAATGAATCGGGAGCTTATGCAGAACACTTGAATATGCAAATTTATAATACTCAGACATGGAAGGCTCATATTTTGTGTTTCTCTAAAATTGTTCTGTCTCATTTGCATCAGATTTCATGGGCATATTACATAGTGAGGGATCTCTGTGCATCACATTCTACTGGAATGGCATCCCTGAGGGTACTGGCACTAAACGTGGAACTTCAATTATTTTACATGTTTTATAGGAATATTTTATCTGTTTTAAAGTAGCAGAAATGATGGCCTTGACTCCGATGTTGGGGAAGCCAGGCTTGGGGATTTGTTTCCAGTTTTTTGTTTTTTTTTTTCTGTAATCTTTTGGGACGTTTTAGTGTTACTTTAGACTTATAAACCTCAAATGCATTTCTTCAACAGGTGTTTTTATGTGTCTGCCTACATACATACCCATGCCTGACTATGTACATGTACCTATAGTATATTTGAAAAGTGGCTGAGTTGTAATTTCTTTGGCAGTGCTAAGAGGGCCCAGTGGGTGTGAACTATTAGGATATGCATTGCCATTCTTCAGCTCCTCTTGGTTTTGCAGCATGGGGGATTGAACCTTGGACCTCACACATGCTATATAATTGTTCTACCACTGAGCTAAACTTCCAGCCCTGCAGTACCATTCTTAAATGCCTGTGTTGTCTCATATATAATTCTGAGTAGCTTTGTGAGTATTAAGAGTATTTTGTGTTTTTATGCTCAGGTTGTTTGGAATTGGCTACTACAGGATAAAGTCAGCTGCCTGCTTGAGGACTGCAGGATGATTTTAGAAGGTGATGTGAAATAGTAAATTTGATCTTAAATACTCTTTAAAATATCATCAACATTCGAGTAGCTAATGAAAATGTGGAATGTATACACAATGGCCTTCTATTCAGTTATAAAAAGGAGCCTGAAATGATGACATTTGCAGAGAAATGGGTGGAACTGGAGACTATCATACAAAATGAAAGAAGCCAGACTCAGACATGTACTGATTGTTTTCTCTCATGCAGAATCTGAATTTAAAACACAGTGACATATGTATGATGTACAGGACTGTCCTCTAAGCCAAACTCCTGCCATCTTTATGAGCTGTGTTTCCTTGTAAAAGATCATCACAGCTGGGCTTGTTGGCTGGTGACCTTCCCTTACAGAAGGAGAGGTGGGAAGTGTCATGGGACCCTCACGCACACATCCAGACACTCCCCCCAATCAGTTGTTTGCAGTTCTTCATGTGGCCTCAGTGAGGCGCTTCAAGTATAAGGGCTATCAAGGACTGGAGGGGGCTTCCATCTGTGTAGCCAGGGGAGAGCCATCGTCCCTGCTGTATGTAGCTGCCTTAAGTCCTGTCCATAACTCCTGACCAATTGCTCTGTGTTTATAAACTCATTGGTTCCTCAGAGTGAACTCAGGAGGAATCTGTACCTTGGTTTGTGGTTGGGACCTTAGGAACAGGGGAGATATTGCTTAAGACATGGCTTAAGGGATTTTAGCAGCAGTGTATAGGCGTATATGTAAGGCATGAAGAGGGGAGGGCTATAAGAGGAGGGGAGAGACTTAAAGGGAGGAGAGGGGCAAGAGAGGAAAATGGAATCTGTGTGCCATGAAAGCAGAATGGGAGATTATTTGGGGCAAGAAAGGAACCAACAAGAGTGGGGAGAAGGAAGTGGGGGGCAAATAACAGCAAGGTGTCATATATATGAAATGTCATATCATAATGAAGCCATTGCTTTGAAATACTGGCTAAAGTCAATAAAAACAGTGAAAGGAAGCATATATATGCATGTGTGCCTGTGCATGTACACATACACATGTACACATACACACACGGGGGTGGAGAACTTTAGATATTTAAAGCAATGCTATGGATAAAGCCATCAATAAATTGAGAGTATATGAACATGCCTCTGCAGTGGAGGAGCATGACCAAAGCCAGTACCTTTCCACGAGCACTTTCCTGATTTAGTCTCTCCTTTCAAATAAACAGTCCCTATCCAAATTCCTCCATCATTTTCCTATCTTCTTAACCTAAAGAGCATAAAATTTGTTTATGTCTGAACTTTAAAGTAATTTCAAATGACTAGTATGTATTTTCCTAAGATCAAACTTTATTGAAACTTATAGTTTTAGATTCCTGAAGGAGATAGTTTCTCCCTCCTCCAGTAGCCAATACACATATACATAACACACACACACACACACACACACACACACACACACACACACACACACGAGATTTGCTCCTACTTTTACTCCATGGTACTCTTGAGGAGGGAGAAGTGAGAAATATTTAGGTAGAAGGATAGAGGGTAGAGAGACAAATAGAAACACAGGATAGCTCTGGAGGGCCTGGATCCTTATCCACTGGCTCCTTTTGTCTCTTCTAAAGGGCTTTTTAAAGGAATGTCAAGGGGTGGGGCAATAGACCTCCCCTTGCTAGATCAAAGCATACTGCACATCCAAGTGCAGACCCTTCCAAACACCTGGTAACCATGATTGTGGTCAAGCAATCCTCTAATGCAGCCCTGCTAGGTAAAGCAAGCTCAGATCTCACTAGGAAACCTTTGTGGACACACACACACACACACACACACACACACACACACACACACACTCAAATGGAGTTACCTTGTATGAGTGGGATAATGACTCTCTCCCAGATGCCATAAGATCTCAAATAAAAAGCTCAGTGTCCAGTGTGGGTTACTTCCCTTTGAGTTGTCAGTGCCCCCCAAGCAATACTGGTTACTGTCATTGTTCTAAGTAATTTAAAAATTATCAGAAGTTTTACTATAAACCTTGGAGTTCTTAATACACCAAGAATTTCATTTCTGCATACAGTACAGTATGGGAAGATATCTTTAATATTTTTTTCAAAGTACTTCTCTCACCTGCTGCCCTTGTGCTATACACTGGATGTCTTCACTTGCCTATTACTGTCTTCATGATATGTGTGGTTCTGAGCTTGGTCTACATGGTCTCTCTCTGGACTGAATTATTACAGCTAGTACAAGTGTGGTATCTTTCAGAGCTGTCCTTGCTGTTCATGACCATCCTAATTAGCACACTTTATCTGTGCTGTCTGACTGTGATCCAGAGAAGAAACAAGATCATGGTCTTAATGTTGCCTTTGTTCATCTTCAGAAATGCTCCAGATATCAGGAGACACTGTTGGAACAGATTGGACAAAGGTTCATTAAACTGCTGTCTCTAATGAATCTAATTACATTGGCCAACCCCTGCCTTTGTTATTATGTTATCTTCTGAAGCTAGGATTAGATTGGGTTTGTGGTTTCCCCAGTAAGTTCTTTGTGTTCAGGAGAGTAGGAAGTAGGAAGACAATTAGAAGTTCTTGAGATGGCCCAAAAAGAGAAGGAATCGATGAGGGTGCTGACCGTTTCTGAGCCAGTGAGCCCAAGGACTTCTTACGCCCTTTATTTGTGTTACCTCATTTAACTTCCTAGGGTCTCCGAGATGGGAATCTATGTTCCTGTCATTGCTGCCTGGTGTGGACTGTTTCACACTGTATCACTCACTGTTTTTTCAGTTGTTCATTGCTGATGCTGTTCTTGGACTCACTATAGAGTGGTGGATGTTAGAGATGAGGACCACTCTGCATACTGAATAGCAGTGTTTCCAGTGATGCACTGGGCAGAATGTGAGGATCTTTGGCCTCAACCAGCGGTTGTCATTGTTTCAGCAGAGATCTGTCTTGGAATGGAATGTTCTTAGGTTGACCAAGAAAAAGGACTTAGCATGCTCTTGGTATGCCTGCAGAACACTGCAAGGTGCCCAAATGGTTTTCTGACTGAATTTCAGGTCTGTGACACAGGAGTGCTAAGGCTTTTAATTGTAGAGGTGGTCTTTCTATTTTCAAATTTACTTTTATTTCTTTGAAAGCTTCATACATGTATATAATAAATTCAAGTCATCTGTGCACCCCATGCCCTATCTCACCTACCTCCTCCACCTGCTTAAGCCACCGCCACCACCGCCACTACTCTTTTCCTCCTTCCTTCTCCTCCTCTTTTCTCTTCCTCCTCCTCTTCCTCCTCCTCCTCCTCCTTTATCCTCCTCCTTCTCCTCCTCCTTTCATTCATTTTTTTCATGTTGGATGTGTGTGACCCATTGAGTTTAATTATCCAGGAGTGCCCTAGCTTGCTGCATCCTGTCCTTGTCTTCTGTGGCAAGTCATAGGTAAATGAAAGAGCAGTTCAGGTCACCAGTGGGAAAGGTAAGTTGGGAGCTAGAGCCCAGGAGCATGTTTTGAAGAGGGATTCTCTGTTCCAATAGCCAGGAAAGGTGGACTGTTGGGGGGCTTCCTGAAGGAAGTGGGTAAGCAGGGCACAAGTGACATCCCTGTCACCAACTCCCTTCCCTCTTCTGCTTTAGATACTGGGCTGCTCTATGCAGTCTGCAGCTCACAGTTTTGCTGTTACTTTGGACTTTGATTTCTCTCTGGCAACTGACCCTCTACCTGCTTTATTACTGATGCACAGTACTCTCCTTCCTTCATTACTGATGCATAGCACTCTTCTTTCATTCCTGATGCACAGTACTCTCCCATCTTCATTTCTGATGCACAGTACTCTTCCTCCTTCATTACTGATGCACAGTATTCTCCTTTCTTCATTTCTGGTGCATAGTACTCTCCTTAATTCATTTCTGATGCACAGTACTCTCCTTCCTTCACTA
Source organism: Onychomys torridus (assembly GCF_903995425.1). NCBI lineage: Eukaryota > Metazoa > Chordata > Mammalia > Rodentia > Cricetidae > Onychomys > Onychomys torridus. Next base: position 55,971,717 of record NC_050447.1, read on the forward strand.
TGGATGCACAGTACTCTCTCTCCTTCATTTCTGATGCACAGTACTCTCCCTCCTTCATTTCTGATGCACAGTACTCCCCTTCCTTCATTACTGATGCACAGTACTCCCCTTCCTTCATTACTGATGCACAGTACTCTCCTTTCATTATTGATGCACAGTAGGCTTTATGACTCTTAACTTTCCTGGCTTTTGATCTTTAGAGAAACTCTTCCTTTTCTTCTTTGACTTTGTCATCAGCTCAAGTAATATAATGATAATGATGATGATGAATTAACATGCTAAAATTAATTACATCAATTGACTGCATAATTATGTTAAATTCTATAATTAATTCTATTTTTTCATTTAATATCACAAAGATACTGGTATTAGTTAAATATTAGATTATATATGTGGAAATTTCAGTGTGAAATGTCCCCCTGTAGGACAATGTGTTCAAATACACCAAGTCCCCAGTTGCAGGTAGGCCTCGAGGTGGAACCTAATTGGATGAAGTTGGTCATTGGGGGGCTCGAGGTTTCTTAGCCCACCTCAGCTTCCAATTATGTCTCTGCTTCTTCACTGTGGACAGGATGCAGTGTGACCAGTTGCCTCACTATTTGCTACCATGCCTTCTCTGCTGTGATGACCTGTATCCCCTCAACTGTGAGCTCTACTCTTTAAAGTTGCCTCTTGTCAGGTGTTTGATCACAGCAACAATAAGAAGTAACTAGTGCAATATGATGAAGTCAATAACTATATAAATACATAACAATAATTGCCAATCCTCCCTAAGGACTATTGAAGGTACCTCTATCCATTGCCTTATCCATCTTCATTCACCAAGGCCAAGAGGAAAATATCAATGCTCTATCATGTAGTGTTAGAAGGTCAAGTCCTTTTCTCAGTGTCAAGATCCTGGTGAATGGTGAGCTCTGTAACCCAGCCTGGGATCTCTGCAGAGGTCTCTTGGCATCTCCAAAGGGGGAACTGGAGTTTTTAAAAAGACATCAGAGCTCCCTAAAGTGTGTCAGAGCAGATGCTTTCCATGTTGCAGCCAAGTTAGGGACAGTTGGATGCATGTACATTATCTAAGTTGGCTCTAGTATGCTACAGCTAGACTACTAAAGCAGCCAATCCAGCAATTGCTTTGCAGAAATGACACTTCACAGCAGCTGCCAGATGGAATGAGAGGTCTAATAAATACAAAGCATGGACGTAAAGTAGGTGCTGTGTGCCGAGGGGTAGGAAACTGCATGGTATGGCTATGATAGGGTCTAAGCAGGAGGATTAGTAGAGAGATAATTATATTCAAATCTATAATTCTCTAAATTTGTTGATTTTTTTTTTTATGTCATGATGAGTCCAGAAGGACCAGGGCTAGAATCTGGCCAACCAAAAATCCATGGCTTGTCATGATCAGCTCCTGGTGCATATTAAACTGAATTATATTCTGGTTGCAGGAAGCTTTGAGTGGTATGCACAGCCTACTTTGTCTTATCTACCTATCTATCTGTCGTCTATCTATCTATCTATCTATCTATGATCTATCTTCCTTTTCCTCCTTCTTTCTCTTTCTAGTTTTGTCTTGAGGTAGATGGGAGATAACTGCAAGCTTTTACAGTGTATGGATCCCCATCCTTTAGGTAATTGGGGCTTTGGATCTCCAAACTGCTGACTCACTCGGGAATTAGATGCAATATGAAGTTGTCTTCAGCTGTGGGATAAACTCAAAGACTTATGGAAACTTTCACTGACCTCATTAAAAATCCTTCCTTCCCTTTGGTCCCTGTTTGCTTATAACTGGGATTGGGGCCAAGACAAGACACAGATGTAGAATGGAACAAGGGAAGTAGTGTATTAGGTAGAGTATCAGTAAAGCTCCTCAGTCCTCTGCTGCATATCCCAGGGGAGCCTCAAACTCATAAACCTCTTGAGCCTCCCAAGTGTGAAAACTGACCAAGGAAGCTAAATTACAGGGACAGATGAGGGAAGAGGAAGGAAGAGGAGGTACAGATCCCAAGTGTGAAGCAAGACCACAGGAAGCTATGTTAGAGGAACAAATGAGGGAAGGGGAAATGAGTGGAGGTGCACATACCAAGTGTGAAGCAAGATCACAGGAAGCCTGTGGGTGGAGAACCACAACCAGTTCTTTGGAGTTACCATTTAGCAGCCACAGGTGGCCTTCAGATACTGGTTTAGGAAAGATGTGGGCATGAAACCACTGGGGACACCAAGTACAGAACATGTATTTGAATGTTACCATGACATAATCAGGTTAGCAAAAAGGAACTTTCTGGTAGTGAGGATGAAGACTGTGTAGAGCAATGGGGTTCAGAGAACTCAGAGAAAGCAGAAATGCCAGGGTGGTAATGAAACTAATCAAGACATGGAGACAACTAAATGACCTTTCAGTGACTTTCCTGAACATGGACCTAAAGAGCTGCCTCTTCCCTTGTTCCATTTTACATCTGTGTCTTGTCTTGGCCCCAGTCCCAGTTATAAGAGGACAAAGGGAAGGAAGGATTTATAATGAGGTCAGCTGATACTAGTGAAAGTTTCCATAAGTCTTTGAGTTTATCCCACAGCTGAAGACAACTTCATATTGCATCTAATTCCCGAGTGAGTCAGCAGTTTGGAGATCCAAAGCCCCAATTACCTAAAGGATGGGGATCCATACATTGTAAAAGCTGTGGTTAAATTGATCGGGATTGTGGGCACATCATACGTTGTGTAGGAAGCTTTCTGTCCCTCTCCCACCTTCTTAGAGGACCCACCTTCACATCAGAGTGCAGCCCTGGGTGGGTCAGTGCAGGGAAGATCACTGACATTTGGAGTTGGTTCTGTGATCCTGCCTGGCTAGCAGTACCTTTGCTGTGGGGACCCTACTGTGGGAAAAGTCCATGTCTAAGCTGGACTTGGGGTGTGTGAAGATGGATACTGGTGCTGGACCAGAGGAGGTGACAGGCATGGAGAGCCCAGGAAAAGTGGCCTATGTGACTGCTGCCTCAGGAGGGCTATAGCTTCTGCCCTCTCCCAATTAAGAGATGAGAAGATGCTGACTCTGCTATGCCCGTACCTCACCATGCAACTTTCAGGTTAGCACAAATTATGGAATACAATTTACAAGAAAAGGAAAGGAGGACTTTCCAGGAACCATAAATAACTGCCATTAAATCTTAATTTAATCAAGGATGCATTTCTTTTTCAGAGAATTACATAACTTGTTTTTTGATAAATAATAGGCGCAGTCGCAGGACTCATACATTCTTGGCAGAATAAATCATCTTTGACAAAAGCAGTGCTTATGTGGTCTGCTTGTATTCATTCTTATATAATGTTAAGCTTCAGCTTTCACTGAGGTACTGTGTGTCGACAGTGGTGGGTTTATAAATAATCTACAGAGTCTTCAGCCCTGAGTTGTATGTTAATATTTACCATGTGCTGCTGTTTAGACTGTTTTCTTGTATGATAAGTATATTTGCTTACTCCTTCTCTCCTTCCCTCCCTCCTTCTCTCCTTCCCTCCCTCCTTCTCTCCTTCCCTCCCTCCTTCTCTCCTTCCCTCCCTCCTTCTCTCCTTCCCTCCCTCCCACCCTCCTTTCCAGAGCTCCCTGTGGTCTTACTGAAAGCTGTGTTGGTTTCTTTTCCTCTTGGGTTGTATTAAAGGATTTTGGCCCCTATAGAAGAGTTCTGCATTTTGAAGCTGTTAGATGTAGTTAAACATCACAGTCAGGAGGCACTGAGATCTTGCTGTATTCTACAAAGCTGACTTTTAGGAAGTGTAGGTATGTTGTCTCTGTGTGTGTAAATGTTCATGTACACATGCATATGTATGAATATGGAAGCCAAAGGTTAATGTTGGGTGTCATCCTAAAATTTTCTCTACTGTATTTTCTTCTCACTGAACCTGGAGCTCCCTGATTAGACTAGATGGGCTGACCAGTGAGCTCCAGAGCTCCTCCTGTCTCTCTCCAGCATTAGTGCTGGGGTTACAGATATGCACTGCACCTGGATTTCACATAGGTACTAGGGATTTGAACTCAGGCCCTCAAGTTCATGTGGCATGTGTCTTACTGACAAAGCCATTTCCTCAGCCTACAATCTAAACCAGAGTTCTTTGTCTTCATTCAGTATACTTGGCTTCACCCATCTCTATTTCTAGCTCCATGACCTGTGGTCTTTGGACTGGCTTGTTTGGATCCAAAACAAGGATCTTAGTCTCTCTTGTTGCTCTGTCATCAGTTAGATAACCAGTGATCGCCCGTTAGATATTCATATGGAGTGAGGAAGCAGCCTGATGGAAAGCAGGGGTCACTTCCTGGGAACCATCTGGCTTCTAGGGACAGAAAGTGGTAGTTGTGTGGCTGTAAACTCTCAGGGTAAAGTGACTGAATCTTACTGGTGTTCCAGAAGCTTCCAGGCAGTTGTCAAGGTCTGGTTGGGAGAATGAGAGAGAGAGTTCTGGAGGCATAGACAGCAGCAGGACTCCAGGCACATGACCTCCAGCAGGCATCTTCATCCCTCTTCTGTTGCTTTGGTGCACACATCAGGTAGGCTACTGCATGGCTCTCCCTTGCCGTGTGCAGTACAGCCCTGCTCCCTGTTCTTGGCTTCGAGGGCCTGGTTGCCAACAGCTCATTGACACAAATCAGTCTCTGGGTCTGGGGCCCCAAATATTTCAGCTTCAAGGGCAAGAGAGCTGCTGTTCAAGTCCTTGGGCATCTGCAGCCTAGAGCTTATTAGTCCTTTGGGATCTGAAGCCCTCTTACAGGTAAATCCCACATCCTGATTTTTAATGAGATCTTGTCTTGGAGGGATTTATAGTAAGGAGTTGGGAAAATACTTGTCTTCTTTTTTCCCTTCCTTTCTGTGTTTTGTTCACAGATTTGGCAAAGGCCACCCTTTCCTTGGGTCATTCAGAACAATTTGTCTTACCAGCACTGCTGCTTATCTTTGCAGATTTCATAGCAATACATCCATGAAAGACAAATAACCTGAAGTCTTAGGGTATAATAACGACTCTACGTTTTACTGCCCATCTGGAGGCTTTACTTCAAGTCCACCCAACAAACATCTGGGGCTAAGTGTCTGAGCAGCTTGGTGTTGTAATGGTACAGTGGCAGTCATCCTAGTTTGGGGCCAGATCCCTTGATTTGACAATTGTGTTTAGACCACTTGGATTACCAAGATCCCAAATGATGTCTCCTGGATAATTATGGTGAGCCTTCTTCTTAATGGGGTAACAGAGACAGAGTGAGACCTGCTTGCATAAGTAGCCCCATCACTGTGAAGCCAAGTACGGGCTGTCCTTCCCTCGTGTCCCCAGAAACCCCATCATCTTGATTTAATGTAGAATGCAGAAAAAGAAAAAAAAAAGAGACTTCCCTGTGGCTGTGAGTAGAGTCGGAGCCTGCGGTAAATTCTCAGTATTTATGTCAAGCTGCTGCAGAGCTGGTAGTTTGCACAGGAAGCTGCCCACTTGGAGAGGCCTCCCTAGAGCTTTGCTGTGCAGGCCGTGCCTCCATCCACGGTGGAATCTCTGGAAGAGGAACCCTTGGGGGTGGAAGAGCTATGTGGACGGGCCCCTGCATGCGAAGCAGGATCAGCTCTCTGCCAGTTCCCCAAGTGAGAGGCAGACTTGGCTACAGACTGGCTCTTGCCAAGCTCCCAGAGTGATCGGAGGATAGCTGGCCAGCACCCCCACTTCCCACATTTGGCTTAGAGCTGCAATAAAAAGCCCAGTGGAGACAGAGTCACATAACTTTCCAATCCTGAAATTGCTCTCTGGACAGTAAGCAGATGGCTACATCATACTGTGTTCTGTGGCCCAAGAGACTTGGGCATTATTTTAAGAACTCAAAGCTCTCTCCAGACTACATCTATTACAGCAGACTCTTCCCACCCCCAATATTTGGGATGTCAGTTATAGTTTGCCTCTGAGCTGTTACTGTCTTAAACCTCTACACACTTTGACTCATTGTGCATAGTTTTAAATGGTTTTCTCCCCATTCCTGTACCTCTTTCTTCATGTGTGTGTGTGTGTGCACACCTATGTAGAGGCTAGAGGACAATCCTGGGTGTCATTCCTCAGCTGCTGTCCCCCTTTTTTGTTTGTTTGTTTGTTTTTGAGCCAGGGTCTCTCACTAGCTTGGGCCTGTCAAGTAGATTCCCATTTTTACATCTCAGTGTGGGATTATAACTGTGTTCCACTGCACCTGTCTCTTTACTGCAGGTCCTGGGGATCAAACTCAGGTCCTCATGTTCACTTGGCAAGCACTTTACCAACTGAGCTATCTCCCTAGGCCCTGCTTTCTTCTCAGACTTGAATTTGTTCTTCAGATTGCTAAACTTGTGGACTGTTGATGGAAATGTGTTGTCTCATGACTGAAGACTTAGTTTGGAGGAGAAAGCTGACATTGGTCTAGAAATTCTGTTTGTAGGGAAGGACCATGACCATGACTGTGGCTGTGACCATGACTGCTTGGTATAGTTTTTGTTAGGAGAAGTCAGAAGATGGGTTCATTTCAGCTGTGTGGTTCTTCAAAGTTGGTGTTCTAGCATTTATTTATGAATAGGTAAGAAGGACAGAGAGATGGAAAAGACTCCCTGTCTTTGGTAGGTACAATAGGCCATCTGTGGTGGGGGTGGGGAGTAGACACTATGTGCTTCTGGGCTGTTGGTTACATTGCTTTTGTTGTTGTTGTTGTTGTTTTTTTTTTTTTTTTTGAATTAGGAAAAGGTGGTGTTTTAGTTTTTGTCAATTTAACATAAACCTGGGAAGAGGGAATCTCAATTCAAGAACTGCCTCAACTAGATTGGCCTATAAGAATGTCTATGGGGTGTTTTCATGACTATTAATTGATGTGTGGAAGCCCAGCCCAGAGGGCAGAGCCATCCCTGGGCAGGTGGACCTGAACTGCATAAGAAAGGAAACTGAGCAAGCCAGGGAGAGCAAGCCAAGTAAACAGCATTCCTCCATGTTGTCTACTTCAAGCTCCTACTTTGAGTTCCTGCTCTAGCTTCCCTAGATGATGGACTGTGTGTTCTGTAAGCCGAGTAAACCCCTTTCTCCCAACTTGCTTTTGTTCTGAGTGTTCTGGCACAGCAACACAGAAATGTAACTAGAATAGGTGGTATCTATCAGGTCCAGAGTGTAATCAGAAGTTTCTAGCTACTGCATTGCATGGACTTGGATTCACAGGGTTCTTCACAGGGTTTGATAAGCTAAGCTTTGGGTTCTATATGAGGATAATGATTCCTGATGTAACTATTAGGATTGTTAAATGAATCGCTACACAGGGAAGTTTTAGCTCAGTAGCTGCCATCCTTGTTCACTAAATTTTAGTGATTAGTATTACACCACTTAAAACAGTTCTTGGGTAATGATTTAGGTAGGCTATTTTGTATCAATGTTTTGTAGATTTATAATATTGACTACTTTAGATTTTTTCTTTTCCAATTTTACATGTGCATGTGTGGTATGTGTATGCATGTTTACATGAGTGCAGGCACACGTGAGTGTATGTGCATGCATATGGAGGTCTGAGGTTGGTATCCTCAATGACTCTTCCACCTTATTCACTGAGGTAGGATCTGGCAATCAAAGCCAGCCTCACTGTATGGCTGGTCTGACTATCCAGCTTGCTCTGGGACTCCTGTCTCTGCCTTTGCAGCAGGAATTACAGCTGGGCTACCACACCTGCCTGGTATTTATGTGTTTTGGGAGCTCTGAGACTGGTCTTCACATTTGCATCACCATTGCTTTAACCAGCATGCCATTTCTGCACCTTCAGGTAGTTTGAAAATAAGGTGTTGATCTGATGTCTTTTCTCTTTCTACATTGTGGCATCACCAAATTTGTTGGACACCAGAGATCTAGAACTTTCTCATTTTGCAAAATTGGGAGTCCTAAGATACTAATCCCCCTTCTCTCCCACCTCTTGGAGTTGGCATTCATCTTTCCACTTAGTGTAACTTGGATTTTTCATATGCTCTGTATGAGTTGGAACCATACCTTGACTGTCCGCTGCTGGCTGACTTACCCCACTGTGACATGGTGTCACATCCCTGAACTCATTGCCATCTGTGTCCTCCATTTATTTGCCTCTAGCTTTGTTCCCCCTTTGGAAGATTAGGCTTCTATATTTTGCTTATTTTTAGAGATTCATTCATGTTGTAGCATGTAACAAAACCCCCTTCTTTTAAAAAAGTCAAATACTATTCTTGTGTGCACATGTTCATGCATATATCTGTTCATGTGTATGTACATGCATGTTCATGTATGCTTTTGAGTGTGGACAGGTGTATGTGCATATGTTTATGTATATGCACACATGTCCTTGTGTATGTGTATGTAAGTGCATTTATGTTTGTGTGTGTGCCACATGGATTGCTTCTACCCTTTGGCTATGAGAAATAATTCTATGGGAACACATTTCTTTTGATCCTGTTTTGAATATTTTTGAATATGTACTTTTGTTATGGATTGCATAGGCTACCCAAAAATTCACATGTTGAAATACAATCATCATGGTGATGGGATTTGGAGCTTTGGGGAGATAATTAAGTCATAAAGGTAGAGCCCTCATTGATGAGATTGGCATGCCTGCTGAAAAGGGGGCTAGAACTACCTCTCTTTCTCTCCTGGGAAGACAGTGAGAAGGTAGCAGTTATGGTCTGGAAGGTGCCTTCACTAGATGCTGATGTCTGGCCCTTGGTCTTAGACCTCCAGCCTCCATGCTGAAGAGAAACAAATGCCTGTTTTTTATGGGGTCCATCTGTTTGTTGTCATTGTCTTTAGTTTCTAAAGTAGAATAAACTAAGAAAACAACCTGGAAGCGAGGTTGTTGGATCCCATGGAGATGCTATTTTTAACTTTTTGAGGAACTGCTGTATTTTTTTCCATAATGGCTACCACTCTAGCTTCCCATCAAACATGGGCAAACATTTCCCCAGACGAGTAGGTGGAAAGTGATAGGGGAGGACACTTTCTGCCCTCTTCTGGACTTTTCATGTATGCACAGGTGCATGCACACACATGCACATATACTCACATAAAGTAATATTTAAAAATAGTGAAAAGGATAACATTGTATCCATTATTCTTGTTGACAAGTGTTGATATAAAATAAAAGTGCCTTAACAATTTCTCATGTCAGATGACTGTTGGAAATACTTTGTAGAGAAGGAAGCAAGTGATGGGAGTTCTCTGATTATTGCTGAAGTTGTTTGTCCTAGATGAATAATGTTTGCTACATTTTGGGTCAGGTCCCTTAAGTGAGAATGGGTAGGTTTGTTCAAATCCTTAATTAGCCATGATACCTGCTTTGATTTTTCTGCAATATTACCACCTGCAGTGAGATAGGTAGTGTAGTTTATGGATAATAGTGTAAGGAGACTACATTTAGGAGAGTCATGTGGCTTGCTCAAGGGTAGGTGACATGCATGGACAGAGCCATGAGGTGACCCCATGCTTCTCACATACAATAGCCCATGTAGTCCCTGAACAAAATTGTTTGACAGCTTTTAATATGTTATCACGAAACTTCATATTGTCTGAACTTGCTTCTAAAAGAGGAACTACACACTCAGTCACCATACGAGCGAATTGCTTTGAGCACTGCCCTTACCCAGGAGCCAGGAGATCATGGGAAACATTCATCATCTCCAAATAGAAGAAAGGAAGGGAGGCTGCGGAGAGACTGTGCCCTCTCTAAGGTGTTCAGCATAGACACAGTGAGGAGTATTGCTAAGGAAGATTTGGTTTTCTTCATTTTCATTTGGCTTCTTGTAAGCATGCCTTCAGATTTATCATGGAATAAATAGTCATTGGTGTGCCTTATCTGGGATTGTATTCTAAATAATATATGCAAGTAAGTTATTTGATGTTATTTGGGATCCCAGCATGAGGACAAGTGTGAATCATATGTGCTCTGGATTCTTCCCAATCCAAAGCCCATGTCCATGATGGCATGTGTTTGCAGATTGTCTGGACATTTCTTTTCTTGGGAATATTTGGGATAGTTTTGAATGACTTCTTTGGACCTGACACTGGTGATGCTCTTTAAGTAAAATGAAACTGATCAGGGATCCCTCATGTAAGTATCTTTTACTCCCTGGGCCGCTAAGCCCTGAGTAATGCTTTTGGAAAAAGATGGTCACATATGGTGCAGACATATTTGGAGGGAGGTGTGTGTGTGTACATCTGTGTAGAGGCCAGAGGTTGATGTCAGGTGTCTTCTTCAGTTTCCCAGCATCTTGTCCTTTGAGGCAGAGTCTCTCAGTGAACCTAGAGCTTGCAGATTTACTAGGCTTGTTGGCCAGCAAACCTGAAGTATTCATTGTCTGGCTTTTTTTTTTTTTTTATGGAATTCATCCTTTATGAGAAGATGAAACTCAGGTCTTGATGCCTGCCAGGCAAACACTTTACTGAATAAGTTATCTCCCTAGTTTCTGGATCTCTTTTTAATGTAATTGACACTGCTTTATGTTTAAAAACTTCAGAAATGAGATGCACATTTTCTACTAGTGTCAAAACTGTCAAATCCATAGAAATGTACGCAGCACATGATGAAACAGAATTGCAGGTACCAGGATTTTACCAAGTTCAAGGGGAATGTGTGTGTTATATCTGCCACTGTTTTCTCACTGTTTTCATAATGGCTTGGTGGAAGATACCTTCTAATGAAGAGGAGACTACTTTCCTCTGGAGTCATATGTCTCCTAACCGCCACCCCATCTCTAACTTTTCTTTTTTCCTTCCAGATGGATGAAGTAGAATCCGTTTGAGGTCTTCACATGTTTGTCATTGATAAGAATTGAGAAAGAATTTTCCTTGGAATTATCTCTCCTCTGAATTCTCAAATCTTTACATGAAAGTAGTTTCTTCTTGTCTTGACTTTGACATAGCTGCTCTTGAGAATGGACATGATATTAACATTTCTTAGTGTGCACTGATCCTCCTCCTTCTTTGGGGCTCTGGTGGGGCTGGCTTGGTGGAACTTGGATTGGGAATCCAGAGAAGAAAAGAGATTTTATGGCTATCCTGGATCTACCAGGCACAGAGATCCAATCACTAATGGAGTCTTTACTTCTGGCTCTAAGTTGCACATATAATATATTATTTAATATACATAGTAGAGACACAGGCCACAAGGTGCTTTTGGAACAGTCTCTGAAATGACTATGTAGGGAGGGAGGTATGGAACTATTGAGTAGAGATGGACTGCCCAGGACAATGGAGGCAGACAGTGTCAGAGCATTAGGTGAACAGGTGCTGTGGTGCCATTATTAAGGCCAGTCTGATCTGGACTGTCTCTCAAGTAAGACTCAAATTTTTTTTTTTAAAACAGGTGACTCTAGGTTGTGTCATGTTGACAGTTAAAGTCAGCAATGATAAGAGTATATCACAATAAACTTACCAGGGTCATGACTTTGACTTGGGGAACCATTAGTAAGTAATGGATTGCTAGCCCTCAAACCCTATGATATTGTGACAGTCATCTACTTGATAACTAAAATGGCTACTAAGTAACTAATGGGTGGGTGACCTATACAATGTGTATGCATGAGATAATTAATAGTTTGAAACATTTCAGTGATTTATTTCTGGTATTTCCCATTTAGTATTTTCAGAGCTCAGTTGACAGCAGATAACAAACTATGGAAAATGAAACTGTGATTAAGGGGAAGTAACTGTAACATCTGTAACAAGTGTAACAGCAATTATGGTAGTAAAGGTAGCTGAGAAGCACTGGCTGGACTGTTTCCTCTAGGAATCCAGCAAACCCCAGGGTTTTGTTTTTGTTTTTGTTTTTGTAGGAAAGGTAAGCCTTTGCAAGCAGGAAGGAAGGTGAAGTTGGTGTGAGTGTTTCAAGAAGCACCTGATCTCCATTAGGCAATCATTACGTTTTTATGGAGTGGTGAATAGACATGTTAAGAGTTCTCCACATCTTTGAGATGTTTCAAGTGATCACTCATGCATGATTTTAAAAAAAATTTTGTTTTCTGATATGTTTGGTTTTGCTCTAAAGTTTAAGAAGTTCATTCTACATCTTGTAAAGTATGAACTATAGAAAATACAGAAAGGTAGTCTCTAGATCTTGAAATTAATACTCAATGAAAATTAAATCAACTAACATTTTAGCACTTAAAGTCACAATTGTTAGAGCTTCATGTGTCACATTCAGTCTCTTCTATACATTAACTGGGGAGTGTTCTCATATCCTATATTGCATGTATGTTTCTTGTATTGGAGTGTGGAGTTATGGGTAAAATACCAGGTTAGGCATCTGTTGGGCATCGCTTCAGTGTACTCATTGGGTAATCTTGAGTTATACTATTGCTTCTCCAATCAAACGAGGTGGTTTGTAAGGCAGAGGCAGGTGGATTTCTGTGAGTTCAAAGCCAGTCTGGGCTACAGAGTGAGTTCATGGAAAGGCTCCAAAGCCACATAGAAGAAACCCTGTCTAAAAAAAAAAAAAAAAAAAAAAAAAAGAGAGGTAGTTTGCATTGTGTGAACTTGAAGACTCTTTCAGAAAGGGCTTGTGAGGGCTTACTGTAATATCTGTGAGCCTGTGCTTAGGACTCCAGTTGCACATATTAAACCCCAAACAAAAAGGAGCTCTTGGATGAGTTTGCAGTAATTTCTGTCTTCAGCTCTGTGTTTGTCTGACAGTCTTTTAGAATAATGCTCTGAGTTCCTGACAGGAATCATCTACGCATGTCTTTCCCAGTCTCAAGTATAGCCTTTCTAGGGAAACAGCAGTGCTTCTCCATCTCTGAGACATCTCTAAGTCAATGGCAGCTCAAGGAATATTATACCTCAAGAATGCTCATGGAAGTGCCTGCAGTACACTTTTCACACTCTTATCACAAACTGTCTTTAAAGTTGTTGAGGTTGGCTCTTTTTGGGGGCCCACCACCCAGATCACAAGTAAACACACACAGAACCTTATTATTACTTATGCATGCCCAGCCTTTGCTTGGCTTATTTCTAGCCACCTTTACTTAACTTAAATTATCCTGTCTATCTTTTGCCTCTGGGCTTTTCCTGTTCTCTTACTTCTGTAAATCTTACTCCATGGCTTATTGTGTAGCTGGGTGGCTGGCCCCTGGAGTCCTCCTCCTTCTCTGGCTACATTTTTTGTACTCTTTCCAGATTTCTCCTCTCTTCCTTCCAGCCCCGCCCACCCTTTCTCCTGCCTTGATATTGGCCATTCAGCTCTTTGTTAGACCATCATTAGACAGGCACAGTAACACAGCTTCACAGGGTTAAACAAATCCAACATAAACAAAAGTAACACACCTTAAAATAATATTCTACAACATGTATTTTGTTAAATTTTAGCTTAACTAAAATAATAGGTTGAGATTAAGAAAATTTTATTTTTGGGTGACTCTCATGTAGCACAGGCTGTCCTCAAACTTGCTGTGTTACCAAGGATGACCTTGAACTCCTGAACCCTTGCCTCTGTCTCATGAAGGCTTGGATTCCTGGCATGTCACCATGACTAGTCTCTGTTATGCTGGAATTGAACTCAGGGCTTCATGAATGTTAAGCAAGCACTGTGCCAACTGACACACGTCCTTGGACCCAGCGATGCTAGTTAGGTAATCTGGGTAGAACAAAACACATGGGAATGTACTTTGATGGCTTTATAATTATAGTGTTGCTCTAATATATTTTATGGTATGCCTTCTGTTCTTCAAAGGGGTTCTGTATTCATTATTTTACTGCCTCCACCCAACTCTTAATAGCTAGCTAGAGTAGAGCAAAACTCATTCTCTAACCTAAAGTTTCTGTCCTATTATTTCTTTTTCGAAAAAATTCTCTAGCTGGCATTGCTTCTGACATTTGATGGTAGTTTGTGGCCAGAGAGTCTGTTTTCTTTAGGACGTGGCCTATGATTGGTCACCCAATGCCCTGGTTAGTGGATGGCCCCAACACAGGCACATAAGAGCCGCACTGATTGGACTCAGTGGACTATTTTTTTAAAGAGGAAATGAAGCTTGAAGGATGGTGGTGGGATATCTGAAAGGAATTGGAAGGGTGCGTAGATGTGATCTAATACATCATATACAAGTATAAAATTACCAAAATATAAAAAAGTATTTTGTTTTCACTTTTCATAATTGATTGGGACATCCATTTGTATTTTCCTTAGGAAATTGACCTATTTTTTTTCTCATGAATGGTGATTTCTTGTTATTTGTCTTTACCTGGTCATTTATATATAAGCTCTGGCATTTATCAAGTTGCCATATAGTTACAGGTCTTTGGTTGGCTATAGAATAGGGGAGATTTTGGTCTGAAGAATGAAATGAAATAGGAATTGCTGATCATAGACTTCAGAATCAAGAACTGTTTGATTCTGAAGTCTATGACTTATCCAAGCTTTGGATAATTTGCATCCAGAAAAATCTGTATGGAAGAGAAGCTCTGAGGTGGATATTTTCTCATCTTTAAAATTTTTAATTATTTTATTCTTTGATAGTTCCATGCATACAATGAAATATGATCATATCCACCACTCATTATTCCCTGGATCTTCTCTTATATATCCAGCTCCCAACTTCATGTTCTAGTCTTTTGTTAATAACCCACCAAGTCTGTTTTGTGCTGCCTATAGGAGCAGGAGTATAGGCCATCCCCTGGGTAGCATGTCAGGGGCTACACATTCCTGGAGAAGTGACAGTTCATCAGAAATGCATCTAGCCAAATGGGTGGGTGTTCATTTGGATGAAGATTTCACCAAACTTAAAAACAATTATTTGTAAGTTTGCCATGTGTGTCTGTGTGAGTATATACCACGTGTGTATGGGTACCTCTAGATGTTAAGTGTGTGTTGCCAGACATGGGTGCTGGGAACTGAACTCCAGTCCTTTGCAAGAGCAGTACATGCTCTTAATTGCTAAGCCATCTCTCCATCCCTGAGATTTAACAATTTTAATTAAATATAGATTAATGCCATATAAATTATTGTCAGATTAATTCAGTCAAGATTAATGTGGCAATGTGTTCTTTTGTCATTGGTGAGGGATAGATATATAGATCCTTAGGAATTCCCTAAATGTTTTGGGGACCTTGCTTCAGACCAAACTGGGGTTTGCAGTTTTGATGCTGAGTAGAATTGCAGGACTAGATGGTACAGTGAAGTTGAATTTTAAATTTTATTAAAGATGCTTTAATATAGGCTTAAGAATAAGCATTGAGAGAGAAGACAATCCTAAGGAGGGGCAGTGGCTTTTTAAGAGAGAGTAAGCCATTAATTGTCCTGGCATCAGCCACATACACTCTTTTCTCTCAACTTAATCTCAGAAGGTTGAATAGAAACATTTTTTCTCTCTCTTGATAAGAGAGATGCGTGATGTGTCTCCAGAGATGCCTTGGGTGGAGTGATAAATTGATGAAGGGGAAAATCTGAGAAAAGCATCTCCTCCCAGCCATAAACCTCACCAGCATTTTAATCATATGGGAGAATCCCTTCAGGGTCCCCAAACCCATTCTTTCTATTGCTTCCACCAGGCCTTCCCATGTGGCCTTTTATGACGTGGAGTAATATTTGTGGAAAGGTGGTATTTTGAATGAGGAACATAAAAAATTACCTTCTTCAGTTCTGACAAAGCCTCTTTTAGTTAAGACTTGAAAGTGGGGGCGGGCCTTGGGGGAGGAACTCAGGTGATAAAATGCTCAAGGCACCAGTTAGATGACCTGAACTGGTTCCCCAGCACCCAAGTGAGAAAGCTGGGGTGACAACTTTGTAAACTTTTAGTCCCACTAGAAACTTATGGTGGAGACTCTGAAGGCAAGAAAGTCCTTGATGATTTCTGACTGGCTATTCAAGCCATTGGTGAGCTGAGGTCTGGAGAGAGAGAGAGAGAGAGAGAGAGAGAGAGAGAGAGAGAGAGAGAGACCTAGTCTCAAAAACTAAATTGAGAGTGATAGAGGAAATGATACCTGGCATCAAGCGCTCTGGCCTTCACACACACACACACACACACACACACACACACACACACACACAGAGAGAGAGAGAGAGAGAGAGAGAGAGAGAGAGAGAGAGAGAGAGAGAGACATGCACACAGAGACACACAGGCAGACATACACACAGACACAGACACATACTACCTGAAAACTGAAAATGACTGGGCCAAGACACTTTTGGGCTGTGTTGTCTCTGCTTTCCTCACTAGCAACTGAATGGAAGAAAATGAACCTGACTGGATGCTCATTTATTACTTCTTCAGTCCATTAGTGTCACTTTGAGGTCTTGACTCTGCCCTTGCTATTATTCAAGGTCTCATTTCACTGCAAAATTCAGCCTTGACAGCTGTCTTCTTCATCCCTAATAGTTCTGGACAGACACGTTGATTTGTGGCATCTGATGAGATGCACACTTGTCAACCTGGACTGAAATAGTTTAGAGTCTTCCTATGAAGTCTCAGATGTGTTTATCCACCTATCATAGGGAAATTGCAAGCAGATATGAGTGCCACATCTTTCCTTAAACACCTGATGTATTAGACATGAAATCAATCATTAGACAATAGGTGTAGTGTGTATAGTCATTTATGGAAGTCCCTTTCCAAAAATGGGTTCAAATTTCAAAGAGGAATCTTCACTGGGTAACAGGCTTTTCACATGGCCAAAGTATTCCTCCTCTTGTGACTTGTGTGTGATGGTGGCACTGTAGGTTTTGATAATTCTGTACTGGATGATACTATATGTCAGGGGATGGACTAAAATACGCAGTACGCTTAGGATCAGTTTGGTAAGTGCCATTTTGTTCTGACTTATTTCATATTATCTACTGATCCTTGTTGACTGGTTTACAGGATGACTAAAGGATAAGCTGTCACATAGGTTGGATCTTCTGGGTGAATGGAAGTACAAAATAGAGAATGTCCACAGAGAAATTGGAAAAATGAGAATGGAATGAACAAAATCATAAATGTGGGATTCTAAATGAGATGGTAAATGAGAAACATCTTCTGTAGGGTCAGGTATTTGAATGCTTGGTCCCCCAGTTGGTGATGCTGTTTGAGGAGGTTGTGGAGCCTTTAGGATGTGGACCCTTGCTGGAGGAAGAACATCACTGGGGGTGGGGTTTGAGAGTTTATAACCTCATCCTACTTAAGTTTGTTTGCTCTGCTTTATCAGTGTGGATAGAGATGTGATTTCTTAGTTTTCTGTTCCCTTCTTCTGTTACCATGCCTTGCTTGCCATAATGGACTCACTCTCTGGAACTGTGAGCCCAAATCAACTCTTACTTCTAAAGGTTGCTTTGGGTCATGGTGTTTTATCTCAGCAATAGAAAAGTTACTGACACATTTGTTATGGATTTATGACATAGAGGAAAAGATTGGATTCAGGAAAACATATCCTGTCTACCAAAATTTGTATTTGCTCTTAAACTTTTCAAGATTTACATATGCATATTATGAGTATATTTTTATGTCTGATGACACTCTGTTTTCATTTCTTTTTTATGCACTTAAGAAGCTACTACATTTATTTTGTGCACATGGTTTTATATTTGTGCACCATGTGTACATATGCATGTTGGTGGGTGTATAGTGGTCAGAGGACAACTTTCAGGAATCAGTTTTCTCCTTCTGCAATGTGAGTTCTCAGGGATTGAACTATATCCCCTCAGGCTTGGTGACAACCACCTTTACCCACAGAGCCATCTTGCTGGCTCTCTTTGTCACTCATTTCTAGTGGTTCTTCTCCCACACCTATTTGCTGAAGCTTTCTAAATTTTCCTAACCTGAACTAGAGAAAAAAATTCTGTGTATCACTTGGTATTTATGCAGAAGGTTTAAAATTCAGGTGTTGCTCCTATAATGATGTTGAGAAGTAGAGACTTAAAGGGCTCCTTCCTTGTGGGTGGGATGAGAGTATTTATTATTTACACACACACACACACACACACACACACACACACACACACACACGACTATTGTGTGAGTATGAATGTGCCAGAGGTCAACCTTGAGTGTTATCCTTCCTCAGGTACCATCCATTTTGCTTTTATAAGATAGATCCCTCTTTGGGAGACACCTGAGACTTGCTGATTAGGTTATAATGGTTGGTCAATGAACACCAGGAATCCTCCTGTCTCTACCTCCCCAGTGCTGGGATTACATGAGTGCACCAGGACACTCATCTTTTATGCAGATGTTGGGGATCTATGTCGGATTGCCACTCATGTTCACAGAGGAAGCACATACCCAGCGGAGTCACTTGCACAGCTTGCGACTGAAGACTTCGAAAGTAGACCTGATGCAGCAGTTGTCCTCCTCCGCCTTTTATTTTGCCTTCTGCCGAGTGAGGATAGAGTAAGAAATTCCTCACTGGGTATGCACATGTTGATCTGGGTTTTCCAAGGCTCTAGAAAGTGAGAAGATAATGTTCTGCTCTTACTAAACAGAACACCCAGTCTACTTTGTTACAGTAGCACACACTGAGACACATCTAGTGGGACCATTGTGTTCTAAACATTCTGAATTTTCCAGAGTTGCCCATAATGACAAAATGGTAGTAGTTTGCTTATATTTCCTTGGGCTTTGCCTTAGATTGGCTCTTGAAAAATAGTTGAGGGAGTGTTAGATTCTAAGGGAGCATAAGGGCTCAGGTTTGCTCTAGGGGAGGCCTATGTGAATAATAGCTATCTGTACCATCTCAATGGTCTGGTGCTAGGTTTGCTTGTGACTTATGGGAGAAGCTCTTGCATTTGGACACATTTCCTCTGCTCCAAGTGTGGGCTTTGTGGAATTAGTTTTGTTTGGATGATGAAGAATTTTGGAGTTATCTCTGGTAACGACTGAGATATAGACAAAACCAGGTGTCGTCACTCTATAGAGTTTGCTGACGGCATGGTTTATTGACAATAGTGAAAATTCGGAGTATCTAAGTCTTCATGCTAATGTGGATTTCTGACTGATTTCCTCCATTGAAACACTGTATATTATACAAAATAAACACATTGAGATGCATAGGCAGGGAACTTTCTTTTCATAGTGCTTGAATACTGTAGCTTTGAACCAGAAGTGCTGAGTGTGTGCTTCTTAGGATGTGCTTGTCACACTTGTTTGGATGGTCTTGACTTTAGAAAAGTTATTGTCCTAGTTACCTTTTAATGTCAACCTGACACAGCCTATGGTCCCCTGAGAAGGAGGTCTCAAGATATTACCTAGATCAATGTGGCTGGACTGTCTTGAATGTTAATTGATAAGAACAACATAGCCCACTGTTGGTGGCACAATTCCCTGGACTGTGTAACTAGATAAGCAAGCCATTGAGCTTGAGCAAGCCATTGAGCAGTGTTACTCCATGCTTTCTACTTTAAGGTCCTACCCTGACTTCCTTCAGTGATGCACTGTGATCCTGAAGTGTAAGTTGAATAAGTCTTTTTTCCCACTAAGTTGCTTTTAGTCAGTGTTTTATCACAGCAACAGAAAGGAACTAGAACAAAAATCATGTCAATTCTTTCAATTTTATTAATTGACAAAATTCCTATATTTAAGATATACAAGTGACAGCCTAATGTACAAATATATTTTGAAGACTACCACAGTGCAGACAATTAACACTTTGTTCCCTACAGCATAGTTAACTGTACACGTATGATAAAAGCACAGACAATCTATCACTTCATCCAATTTCAGAACAATATACCATCATTAACTACTGCACATCATGTTCTAGAACATACTCCTCTTGTGCCATATTTATAGTTTTTTACCTTTTGGCCAACATTTCTCCCTTTCTCCTATCCTCTGACCTCTTGAGAATCCAAAATATGTTGGCTTCTGCATGAGTAGATGTCTTTGTCTTGATGATTTTGCTCAGGTTCATCCTTCAGGTTGATTGACCATAGTTTGAATGTGTCCCCATAGGCACAAGGCATTCAGTGGGTGATTAGATAATCATTCCAGTTCTTGTGAAGAGAGTTACATCTTTAAAAAGAGGAGAAGCAGAGCTATGACCAGTGGACCCAAGTTGAGGATGATCCCTCAAGGATTGATAACTCATGCATATTCATGTAGATCATTAATATATTCTTAATTTTCAGGATGTCTGCATTGTCTTAGGCTTTATGTGTTGCCATGGATGTTTCTGTTGGAAGTGGTGGACAGGCTAAGGACTCAGAAAGTAGCTGTCACTGAGCAAAGGGGTAGTGTGCTGCTGTGGGGTGGGTTAAAGCCTGGACTCTGAATGTTCCTGAATGCAGCTTCTGTCAGAGGACACAACAGGAATATGTGTGTATAGGTTCAGGAAACTAAACTTCACCTGCTGCAGAACACCCCACTTTTGAGGTGCAGTGTGGATCCCGTTTCAAGCATAGTAACACCCAGGGCACAGATTTAGGGAGCTGGTTACAGCTGTAGCTGCATCTGCATCTGGTTTTGCACTGATGAGGAGGATTGCATATGTTCTTTAAGAGACATCCTTGCTATCATGAGGAGATTGTGTTTGCACCTCAGACCACCCTCTACTGTTTAAATCAATTCTTTTTCAGGGGAAGAAATGAAAGCTCATATTGATGGACTTGCCAGAGTTCACTTAGTAGCTGAGGTTACCTCTGGGATGAGAGCTGAGTTTTTCCTGTGCTGTGTTTAGTGCATTTTCTATTGCTGTGTTGTTTATTTATTTATTCTTAGTGGGGATTTACCTTTGGGCATGTTAGGTAAGTGCATTATTACTAAGCTATATCCCCAGCACTCACAGAACCCATTCTTTATTTTCTCCCTCCCTCTTTCTCTTCCCTTCCTCCCTCCCTCCTTCCTACCGTCCTTCCATCCTTCCTCTCCCTCCCTCCATTTCCTTTTTTCTTATTCTCTCTTTTGCTTGTTATTTCTTGGGACAGGGTCTCATGTAGCCCAAGTTGGCCTTGAACTTGCTTTGTAGGTAAGAATGACATTGAACATCTGATCCTTGTTCTTCTACCCACAGAGTGCTAGTATTGCAGGTAAGCTGCCACACCTGGTTTCTGTGGTGCTAAGCATTGAACCTAGGGCATCATGAATGCTAGACAAGCACACTCTGAAATGAGTCACATCTCCAGTGCCTTCTGTGCCAATTCCTAAACTAAAACACCAAATCATTTCCAGAAGGTGATCTCATTGCAGTGGATTTATTTTTTAGTTTATCACTTACCTACTTGACAAGGCTCTGAACTGTGATTGTATCACTTTGGATAAATAAGAACAATGCCACACTTGATTGACATCCTCTTGGTGTATATTGAGTAATTGTGGTGTGTGTTTAAGGGGAGGTCCCTGTCAATCACACCCCATTCCTTTACTATACACCAGATAATATAATTTATTTCTCTTGAGGATGGTTTTTATATTCTTAAGAATATCCACTCAAGGAAAATGTCATCTTTTATGTGGGACATAGTTAGGATAAAATTGATGATTAAAACAAATGAAGTTAATTAGCTCAGGGAAATTAAAATAGAAAAATAAAATATCTTTAGTCAGATGTGCACAGTGCAACAAAAGCACTGGCACATTTTATGCAAATCTTAATCTGTTTGACAGATGAGTAAGAATTAAAAAGTTAAAGGCATGTCAAGATTTTTACAGTTTCTTACAGTGTTTTTTTTTTTTCTATATTTTACCTATTACAAAGAATGTTCTTTGGAAAAAGACAAATTTTAAAAAATGAAGTTCTCCTTTAATACTACCTATAGATATTCCTGTGATGGTTACTGTTGATAACTGGAAAGGTCTAGAGTCACCTAGAAGACAAGCCTCTGTGCATGGCTGTCAGAATTACTAGATTGAGTTAATGGAGCTGGGAAGATCTCACCATAATTGTGGACATTACAAGCACTGGGGCCCTGGACTGAATGAAAAGGAGAACATGTGCTGAACACAAGCGTCACCTCTGCTTCCTGACTGTGGATGCCATGTTACCATCTGTTTTGCCCTCCTGCGTCCATGTCTTTCTGCCATGATGGACCACACCACTCAACTATGTCTTAGATGGGGTTTCTATCGCTGTGAAGAGACACTGGGACTGCAGCAACTCTTATAAAGGAAACTTTTAATTGGGTGGCTTACAATTCAGTCCATTATCATCCTGGTGTGGTATGGTGCTGTACAGGCAGACATAGTACTGTAGAGGTAGCTGAGAGTTCTATATCTTGTGCAGGCAACAGGAAGTGAACTGAGACACTGCATGTCTTGAACATACATGAGATCTCAAAGTCTGCCTTCACAGAGACACACTTCCTCAAACAGAGCCAACCCTACTCCAACAAAACCACACCTCCTAGTAGTGCCACTCCTAATGAGTTTATGGTAGCCAATTGCATTCAAGCTACCACATTCTACTTCCTGGTTCCCATAAGCTTACAACAATATCCTAATGCAAAATGCATTTAGTCCAACTTCAAAAGTCACCATAGTCTATCACAGTTTCAACAATGTTTTAAAGCTCAAAGTTCAAAGTCTCTTCTGAGATTCAGGCAATCTCTTAACTGTAGTCCCCTATAAAATAAAAATCTACTTCCAACATATAATGGTGTATTATATGCATTACCATTGCAGAATATAGGAAATGGAAGATAATGAGCAAATACTGGACCAAAACAAGACTGAAAACTATCTGGGCAAACTTCAAACTCTGCATCTCTATGTCTGAGATCAAAATGCTCTTCAGATCTCCAACTCCTTTCAGCTTTGTTGACTATAACACATTTCTTTCTCTTGGACTGGTTCCACTCCCTGTTAGTAGCTTTTCCTCAGCAGGTATTCCATAGCTCTGTCATCTCTAACATTTTGAGGTCTCCAAGGCAATCCAGGTTTTGATTTCACAGCTTCATGCAATGGCCTCTTTAAGCTCCCATTCAGGGACACCCCTGATACATTCCTGGCCTCAGTGGCTTTCATTAGTCATGGAGGCAAATTTCATAGCCCCATTCTTCTGTTCTTAACTCTAGAACCATGTAGCCGAAGCTGCCAAGTTCTGCTGCTTGTTGGAGCTGGAAAATGGCTTCCTTGTTCAATTACACCTTCACCAGCTTTTTCACTGATTTTTTCCTTTTCACAAGTTCAAAAAATAGCTAGGTGGGATCTTGCCCTGGGGTCACCACTCCCTTTATTCTATTTCTTAATCTATTTATCTCCTTGAACACAGGATTTAGCTCCATTCCATTTCCTGGTGCTCTTTTTCTCCTCAAATTTTATATTTTGTAATTTACCCTGCTCAGTTTGCTCCTTTTCATTATAAATCTTCAATAGAGTTACCACCAAAAAACATATAACAGAGTCTATACTAGGCTGTTTTGAGATTTTTTTTCTCTGCCAATGGAATTAATCCCAAACTCTTCACTTTAGCCTCACGCAGACTCTTTATACAGCAGCAAAAGGTAGCCACAGTCTTCACCAAAGTATCACAAGATTAGCCTCTAGGCCTCATACTACCATTCTTCTCCTCTGAAACCTCTTGATTCAGGTACCCACAGTTCAAATCACACTCAGCACCACTGTCTTCCATGTTCCTACTAGAATGGCCCACTATGTAGTGCTTAAAGTGTTCTATTGCATTTCTAACCCACATCCCAAGATACATATTCCTTCAAGCAAAAGCATGGTCAGGCATATCACAGCAATACCCCTGTCCCTGGTACAACTTCCATCTTAGTTAGGGTTTCTATTGCTGTGAAGAAACACCATGACCATGACAACTCTTATAAAGGAAAGCATTTAATTGGATGGCTTCAGTTCGGAGATTTACTCCATTATCATCATGGTGGGACATGGTAGCATACAGGCAGACATGGTGGTGGTGCTGGAGAGGTAGCTGAGAGTTCTACATCTTGTGCAGGCAACAAGAAGTGATCTGAGACACGACATGGCTGGAGCATAGATGAGGCCTCAAAGCCCACCTCCACAGTTACACACTTCTTCCAACAAGACCACACTTCCTAATAGTGCCACTGCCAATGAATGAGCCTATGAGAGCTAATTACGTTCAAAGTACCACAAACTGTGAGCCAAAAAGAAAAAACAAAACAAAACAAAACAAAACAAAAAAACACCTCCTTTATTTAAGTTACTTTCATCAGACATTTGGTCACAGCAACAAGGAAAGTCAGTTACATGTTGCCCCATACTTTTTGGTTATATTGTCCAATTAGTTTTCCTTTCCCATGTAAAACTATTACCAGTATGTTAGGGACACTAACTGATCCAGTTATCTATGGTCAATGGCTTTACAGTATCCTGTTATATAATATTCTTATTAGCGAGCATTTCAGTTATACTTAGATCCTCACCATTAATTACAATACATAGAATAGCATGTACCTTTTAGAACTTGCTGAATTCTTCACTTTCCTCCCCCACTCCCTCCATCTCCTTCTCTTTCCCCTTCTTTCCTGTTCCCATCTTCTCTTGCTCCCCCCTCCTGTCCTCTTCCCTCTCTCTTCTTCCCCTCTTACCTCTTCTTTTCCTCTTTGGGACCGGTCTCACTCTATTCCCAGCTAGCTCAGAACTCATTATGTAGCTCAGGCTGCCCTGGAAGTATTGAAAATCCTACTGTAGCCTTCCAAGTGCTGAAGTTATAGTATAATGATCCAGCATTCCTGGCTTTTAGATTATTTCCATAAGAAATAATTCCTATGAATAGTATTGAGGGGTCAATGGTATATCATATTTTACAACTTTTTTTTGAATCATTTTGCCAGAATGTAATAATGGTATGCATGTCTAGCCATACAGAATAATGTTCATATATCTCTGTATTATGTTAGCCACAGTGGGGTAGAGTCACCTTTTCCTACTTGCCAGGCTGTTAGGTAAAAAAGTGACATGCTAACTTATTTTTAGAGATTGGTGATCTGGTCTAGAGGACAGGCCTGTGTTTGCATGGATCATTCATTCTGTGTCTGCCGAGTATTTCTCATGGAAACATGGTTATCAGCCTTTGCATGCCAGTTGGTCTTATAATATAGGGTCTTTACATTTATATATAGGCATATACCTTTATTACTTCCTATGACTATTTCTATGCATAATTCTTTAAAATTACACACACACACACACACACACACACACACACACACACACACACACATTTGGTTTTGGTTTTTCAAGACAGAGTTTCTCTGTGTAGCCTCTGGCTGTCCTGAAACTCACTCTTTAGATCAGGCTGGCCTTGAACTTACAGAGATCTGTCTGCCTCTGCCCCCTGAGTGCTGGGAATATTGGTGTGTACCACCACTATCTGGTTTTAATACTTACATTTTTAATCCATCTGAAATTTATTCTGGGAAAGCACAAGGAAGCACACTGGCATTCTCTCTCCCCATTGGTGCTCACTTGTCCCAGTCATTGATTTTCTGGCTGGCTCCTGATGTTTTAATGTATATACACAGAGCCCTAAACAATTTTTTTGCTAGTGTATGCCTCATACTGCTTTACTTACTACAACTTTATATTTTATATGTAATATAAAATTTTAATATGTAATATAGGTAGTCAAATCCAATACACTCCTTTTTGTGCAATTTATTTTTACTTTCTTGTGAATTTATTCTTGCAGATGAACTTTAAATATAAAAATCTTCATTGAATACATTTGCAAAATCAACGTGAGAAATGAAGTGGTTGGCATGAGATGTTCCTCGGAGAAGGCATCTCAGGTCATGGATATATCTAGAAGTATGAATAGTCCTTGGAAATCTTATAAGATTTGATAATTCCAGAGCCAGAGAAAGAGAATTCACAGAAGGTGGTCCTCACCTCAGACAAGTCAGCTTGGATGTGGTGGTGGTGGGCCTTTGCTTTTTTGGTTCATTCTACTATATGAGGGAACTGGCAGCTTCACTTAGGCATCCATTGTATTTTCATTTGGCTCAAACATTGGGCCAGGAAAATATGGCAAAGCAACCCTGGATCTACCTCTCCACTGTCCCTGTCCCAATCACTTCAGGAGGGAGATCTGTAGCCTTGTCAGGAATGGAGTGAAGCACTGCTTTCTCGTGAGAGTTGAAAGCAAGGAGGCAGTTCCTGCCATTCCACCTCAGTGTCTGAGGTCAAGTGGTTTCCCAGGCATGGTGTCCCCAAACCTCTCTGATGACATAGAATAGCAGCTCATTCACCCTATGTGGACATATCTGGTTTGTTACTGTCTTTCCAATTCTTCCCACCCCTCTTTTATTAGCTTGGTTTTAGGTCCCAGCATTTGTCTGGGCATTAGTAATTCCATCTGGAAAAACCCTTTAGTCCAGGCACAATTTCCTTCCCTGGGAATTTCCTCTAGGACCTAAATATAGACCCAGACCTAGACTCGGACCTAGATCTGGGCCTAGACCTGTACCTAGACCTTGACTTAGACCTGGACCTAGATCTAGATATGGACCTAGACCTAGACCTGGACCTAGACCTGGACCTCTCAACCTGGACCTACAGCTGAACCTCAACCTGGACCTAGACCTGAACCTCAACCTGGACCTAGACCTGAACCTCAATGTGGACCTAGACCTGGACCTGGACCTTGACCTGGACCTAGACCTGGACCTTGACCTTGACCTGGACCTAGACCTAGACTTTGACCTGGACCTAGACCTGGACCACTCTTCTAGGTGTTGGTTTCATTTACTATATATCTTAGTGGGTTTCTGTCACTTTCATAAAACACCATGAACAGAAGCAGCTTGGGAAGGCAGGGTTTATTTCGGCTTAAATTTCTCAGGTCACTCTCCATCACTGAGGGAACTCAGGACAGGAATTCAGGGCAGGAATTGAAGCAGAAGCCAGAGAAGAGTGCTGCTCACTGGCTGACTCCCTAAGCTCTGTCATCAATCAGTTAAATGCCTTACTGTCTTGCCTATAGACCTATCTGGTAGGGACATTTTCTCAACTGAGATTCCTATTTCCAGAAAACTAACTTGTGTTAAGTTGACAGTAAACTTAGGTAGGGCACTATACAAATGAAACAAGAAGTTAAAAGATTAGATAAACAGGGAACATTTCCCATGGCTCTCTGCATCTTTAAAAAGGACAGTAAGATTGCAACTGTAAATCATTTTCAGATAAATTACATTAAAAATCCACATAGGGCTGATGGGATGGTGCACCAAGTGAGGACACTGCCTCCAAATCTGGAAACCTAATTTAAACCCTGGGATCAGCATTATAGGAGAGAACCAACTTTTGCCAAGTTATCCTTTGACATCCATGTGTACACTGAGGTATGTGTGTGCATGCAAATACACATACATAAGTGCACACATGCCATACTAACTAACTAACTAACTAACTAACTAACTAACTAACTAACTAACATAATTTCTCTATTTCAGCTTTGGAAAAGGAATACTCAAGGCTTAGTTCAACCCCAAAGACTACACTTACTTTTCATCTCCCCAAGCCTTTAAGTCATAAGCAGGTTGCCTGGAATGGAAAGCGAGTTCCCGTTGAGGACTGTGTAGGAGTTTTGGATGCAGGTCTGAGGTACAGAAATATTTGTTGGTGCCAGTGTGACTCACTAGGTTGTCACTCCAGTTTATTTGAATCATTTAATGTAGGGCTCAATACAGCACTGAATGAGTATATCATGTATACAGTAGGCATTCAGTAAGTGTTTATGAAAATAAAGGGCTACCTCTAAATAATTTTTCCAGCCCCTCACCACAACTGTATAACAGAAAGCAGGGCTCTTACAGAGAATACGTTGGCTATTGGTGGATTTGTTGTTCAGACTTCTTCCAGAAGAACTCACTTATCTCTGGGAGGCTTCCCTATAGTGACCTTGACTATCAGGACAGTGAGATCCTTGGTGGAGGAGGAATACCCAGAAGAGAAGTGACTTTGGCTCTCCTGTCATTCACAGCTCTTAGTGGGTTCTGACTAGCTTTCCTTCCAATGAAATCTTGTGTGAACATTCTTTTGCTCAGTCCCATTTTGTGTGATGACACTTCATGGTGACATTATAATGTGGCCTTTCTTGTGCAGTGACTCAGGATGCAGTCTTTCTATGTGTCTAATTTGTTGATGCTTGTCTTGTTTATTTTAAGGTATGTGCACGTATCTGCTGGGGATGCTGTGAATGTGTTGCTCTGATTGATTGATAAATAAAATGCTGATTGGCCATTAACCAGGCAGGAAGTATAGTATAGGTAGTATAAGGAGAGAGGAGAATTCTGGGAGGTGGAAGGCTGAGTCAGGAGATGCTGCCAGCCTCCGCGCCATGAGATGTAAAGTACCAGTAAGCCACAAGTCATGTGGTAACTTATAGACTAATAGAAATGGGTTAATTTAAGATATAAGAACTAGATAGCAAGAAGCCTGAGCCACACGGCCATACAGTTTATACATAATATAAGCATCTGTGTGTTTATTTGGGTCTGAGCAGCTGTGGGATTGGCAGGTGAGAGAGATTTGTCCTGACTGACCGTGGGCCAGGCAGGACCAGGAGAACCCCAGCTACACGTATCTCTGTGTGGGTATGTGCACATGAGCACAGATGCCTGTAAGAGGCCAGAGATGTCCAAAATGAGTATGTGCCATTAACTACCCAGCCGTCTCTCCAGCCCTTCTCTATTTGTCTTTTTAATGTTTGAGTCTAGAAGACATTTTATTTAATGTGCCTACTATTATCTGACTGTGAAATGGTCCCCACAGGCTCATGTCTGTGACCCCACTGGGACTGTTTCTGGAGGATGTTCAACCTTTAGGAGATGAGGTCCAGCTAGAAGAAGTGGATCTTTGTGATGTAGTCCTTGTGGGTTGTAGTGTGGCCCCAGTTCTATCACAGGATACAACCAGCCACCTCAAGTTTCAACTGCCACAGCAGTAAGCCATTCTTAACTCCATCTTCCCTGCTGTGAAGGAGTTTATCCCCATAAGGCTCTCTTTTCTTCTTTCTATTAGGCATGTTGTCAAAAACCAAGCAAAATAGTTACTGCCACAGCTGTAGTGACCATGGGGGTATTGGGGGAAATCTAGTCTTAACTGCTTAGGCAGTCACTGAGGGCTTTGTTCCACGCATTGGTCAGCCTGACATGGAACTGTGGCTGTAAAGCAGCTGAAGCTTATGTCAGCTTGAATTGGTGGATATGGAGAAAGATCTCAGTAAATGATTGTAGTGGTGACTTCCTGCCATCCTGGCTGGGCACAGCAGGCAGTAATTGTGCCCCATGATTAAATAGTAGTAACAACAACTGGCACCCTCTTCCTACACTCCCTCTAAGAGAATTCCACCCTGGTGGGGGAGCATACACAAGCACACAAGCACAGGGGTTTGTACCTTGGATTTGTGCTCTGCAAACACAGACTCTGCTGTATTTGTTTTGCTTAAAGGGTTTATTGCTATGCCATTTTAATGTGAAAAGATAGTTAATGGAGACAGGAGGATTAATAGCAGAATTTAAAATCATTTAGTGACTAATGACTCCGTGGCTTAAAAAATTTACCTTGATATGCAGGGCAGCCCTCCCATTAACATTTCTAAGCTGTTTAGAGTCAGCTGGATGCTGTTGGGTGCACATCCATTTTTCATCTTCTTACTTCCATTCAGGAAACATCAATAGAGTTGAATAATCCCCTGTCATTTCTGAGACAATAAATATGGTTGTAGATTATTAAAGGGTTATTTTTCATTTTCATGGTGGGTAAGCGTTAAGAGGGATCCTCACTGAGTAGTTGTGACTTACTGATTATGATCATAGGATTCATATGAAGTCGCGCCAATATTTTCATGATGCTTTCCTGGTGCTTTTGTATTTCCATTGGAATAGCACTAACTGTGATGTTTTATTATTTACTGGATACCTGCTGGGCACATGCTAATTATATGACTTGTGTATATTATCTTTGATATTGACTTTAGCTTCTCAGAGTAGTTAGCTTTTGTAGCAGAGGGGATACAGGCTGCAGAAGCTTCAGGAAGGATCCTAATGGCTCAAAGTCTAAATATTTTTAAAGAATTTTTCTCTTAAACTGCTGTCAGGAATTTGGTCTTTGAATGCTGGAGTTAATTAGTTAATTGCTGGCTTGTGAGATTAAATTATGTGATGTATGCTCAGTGTCTAGAGCGGATACGTCACAAAGCCATTATTTCCTCAGCACTACAGGCTTTGGTTTGGGTTCCTGGTGTTCCTTCTGAGACCCAGGAAATTAAAGTATCAATCAAGGAAACAAGTTGGGGGAGTCAGTAGACTTGAGACTGAATATGGTATCTTCCAGTTCTGAGGGCTGGATCTTCAGAGGTGCTTTTGGCCGCAAGTAAGAGACTCCTTTTTATGCATGTTTTATACTGTGTGTGTAGAGAGAGATGTTTATGTGTATATAGATGTGTGTTTATGTGTATGACATACATTTAAAATTTGTATGTTTAATGTCAGCCAGGAGGATCCATATTTTTTGACAACATCTGGAGTATCATAACTAGTAGGCAGGATGAGAACATGCCTTGTTCTCTCCATCTGGCCTGATCAGGGTGTTGACTCTGGCCCTTCTGATGTCTCAGCACTTCTTCCCAGCCTTTTTGATCTTACACTATTGGCCTTGAGATCCACACTGAGCATGACTGTGTTGTCTTTTGTCTTTTCTAGTACCTTGGTGGTCAGAAAGGCTGATGGTCAAGTGTATGCCTTCTCTAGGTGGTGGTCTTCTGGGGCCTGGTGTCTGGAGCCACTGAAAGAAGAGAACTGACTTGGATTTTGTAGAACTGACTTGGTTGCCTGATCATCACTTGCCTCAGTGGTTTTCAGGGCCTTTGCTTTGGCTCTTGCTGTGGGGTGGGGTGTGACCTGCCTTCTCCACTTTGGTCTTATCTTGGGGGAAAACACAAAGATGATTTATTTTTGTCACTCCCCCCTCTACTTATTATTATTTTTGGAGGTAAGGCTTAATGGAGTAGCCAAAGGTGGCCTTGAACTGCCAGGCCTCCTGACTCAGTCTATCACATGTTGGGGTTATGGGTACCATCATGCCTGCCTGGCAGTTTGTTATCATAGTTCCAGAAGTAATGGTGACCCAGAATGGGCTGATCCTAGTGGCTCATTTCTGTGTTCTTGATGCAGTCCATGTAGTAATAAGTAGCAAGAAGGTTACTCTGTCCTGATATCCTGTCCAGGTTGGAAGTAGAAAGACATTTTTTTTTTTTTTCTAGAGGAAAAGTTTTTCCAAAAACCTCTTTCCCCAGGAGACTTCTGTTTATGTCTCATTAACTAGACTTTGGTCAAATGCCCATTACTAAAATAATTGTTAGCAAAGTAAAAATATCCAGTGTAACTGGGAGTGAGGTGGTGGCTTCCCCTGAGGCACATAGCTGTAGGGAAGGAACTGTACCACAGAGCATCAAGATCCTGTTAGCTAGGAGGAAAGAGGGAAGGATGCTCATTTTTTAAGACTGGATCTCCCTATGGATACAAGTGTGAATGCAATACTTACCTTATTTGCATATTTAGGAGTTAGGCACCATTCTGAAGACTAACATCATTACCATGAATGTAAAGAAGCCCAAGACATAGTTGTGCAGTCTTCAGGTAGGACATGTCAATAGCATCAGTATTTCCTCTCTAAGTGCTTGAAGAACCTGGAAAAGAACAAAGCCAAGCAGTAATACTATGTTTTTCCTCATGGTGTGACCTGTACCTTCTGGACACTATGCTCACTCCTGAGAGGAAGAAACAGCAGAGCTGAGCTGAGGACACCCACTCATTTCCAAATTTACCAGATGGGTGAAGTCATCTCTTAAAGATGAAGGAAGACGAAGGACTGAACAAGGTCCAGAGTGGGTGTTAAAGGAATCCTTTCCAACCAGGCTCTAGGTGTGGGCAGGAAGGGCTCCCTGTAAAGGTAGCATCATGAGTAGATGAAGTTGGAAATACAGTGAAAACATCACATTACCATTAGACTAGGGAATGGGACAGGTTGCCATGTGGTTCTCAGCAGTGGTTCTGTGGGAAAGCTGCTGGTCTAAGCAGAGCTGGGTTCCTGTTGATTACTGCACATGTCCTCTCTCACTGATTCCTGGAGTTTAAAGATGGCTCCTTCTGAATCAAGGTGTTTGTGTTTTGTTTCTGTAGCTCTGAAGGGCATCTGCACTTTACCACATTGTTAGTGGCATGCCTCATATTGACTACCAACAGGGGGCAGTAATTACTATTGTGTTTCAAAGCAGATTGCTATCTTTGAGAACATTACACACAGTGTGAGTAGAAATATTGTTTACATGGGGAGCATCTAAGGCACTCTTTAGGCACCTTAGAGCTCATGGGATGCCACACCAGAAGGGACCTGTCTGGGATAATGGTGTCCTTAGAATCCATCTTGATCCCAATTGTAATAGTCATTTAAGAGTGTCAGGGCTGCTACTTCACCAAGTATAAAGAAATGATTAGTGGAGAAGTTTATGGTATCTGAAATCAATAAAACTCTGCAGAAAGAAGGGAGGCCAGATTTAATTCTAGGGTTGTCATCTGAAATGGAGCCGGAAGAGGTGTGTTGTAGGCCACATTGTATTCATTTCTAATTATAAATGTAAATTGGCAGAGGTTGGTCCAAGAGTGCAGCATTTTAGCTAAGACATGTAGGTCCTTGATCTGTTGCACAAGGATGTGATTAATGGTGGGCCATTGAGATGACTCAGTGGGTAAGTGCCCTTGAGCATAAACCTGCTGATTTAAGTTTGATCTCATTCAATCTCTGGATCCCACCAGCTGGCCAGAGTGAACCGACTCCAGCAGTTTTACTCTGACTGTTATTACACACACACACACACACACACACACACACACACACACACACACTCATACCTCTCTCACACACACAGAAAAAAGAGAAGAAACTTATCATGCAGGGATACTTTCTCAAATTAAAATATTAAGGAATCGACAGAAGTACAGTCCAGTAACACGCAGTGTTTAGTTTTTCTGGGTGTGGATATGTGTCCTGGTGCATGTGTAAGCATATGTATCTGTACTGGTACATATATGGACATGTGTATGTGTGCTGATGCATGTATGGATGTATGTATGTGTGCTGGTGCATGTGTGGGCATATGTATGTGTGCTGGTACATGTGTAGGCATGTGTATGTGTGGTAGATGTGTGCGTATGGCACATGGAGGCCTCAGACACCAACTATCTTGCTTTGAGAAAAGGTTTCTCACAGTCCTGGAACTCACTAATTTTACTTGGCCAGCTGCTAGCTGGTCCTTCTGCCTCTCTCTGTCCAGGGATGGAATTACAGACAGGAGCTAACACTTGGGCCTCTTCTTTGTGGGTTATGGGATTTGAACTCAGGTCCTCTGATTACAAGACAAGCACTTTATCAACTGAGATACCACCCCAGCTCAGAAATGCCTTGTTGAAAAACCAAGGTTATCTGTTTACCAAGTGCAGGTTATTCCAGTCTGTGACAGTGCTTAATAGAAGACACTTGATCATTGATACATTGTTAGATTTTAAACAATATTCCTTAAATTATGGCTCCTTATAGTGGGGCATACATTTGATTCCCTTGTGTGTGAATTAGACCTGTGGTCATTTTAGGAGTATAATTTTATCACTATGTGTGAGGATGACAAGATGGTTTATGTAGCTGATTGAATTGTCTAGTCTCTAAGCAGCTGTATATCATATATCAAGAACTATATAGTTTTAATGTCTGTTTTTCTTATTTGATTTTTTTTTAAAGCCAGCTAAAGGTTTTGCTGAAGAAGTATGGAGAAAATGAACTAGTACTTTTTAGAACTTCATTACAGTTCATGTTGGCTACGTGTGTCTGGATCTGTGGTAGAGAACCCAGTCTTGGCATTCATGGGACGGACATGAGTTCTTAATACAAATGTTGTGCCTTCTTATATTTTGTTTCATAAGCACTAGCTAAGACTTTGAAATAGAATAAAGCAGAAGGGTATAGAAACAGGATACGCTTTTTCACATTCTCTGATAAGAGAGATGCATATGGAATTAGAATCCATGGACAGGCAAGCTGGATGAACTAGCTTATACAAGGAGGCTTGTACTGATGACAGTGTCATTGTGGCTAAGTAATCACGTTCTTTCAAGCCCTTTCCACTCCCACCCAACCTTATGCCACTTTGCTATTTGAAAGGAGACATTGTGAATCCCTGTTTTCTCCATTCTCTTTTAGCACTTCTGGAACTCCCCTGGGCTATGAGTGTGAAACTGGCTTATTTTCCCCATTAGGTGTCTCCAAAGATGAAATCTCACTACCATCCATACATATCCCATTGTTCTCTAGCTTGCTTAAAATGAATTTATTTCATACAGTAACTTCTGTATTCTATATGAGGAAATGTGAAGATAGGGAGGCTTTGAGTGCTGGCATGACTGACGGTTGTGTTGGATGTACTTGTGCATTCTTCTTCACCTTGTCTCCCACAGGATGGGGGATGTGTAGCCTAAACCCTGGGTAGCTGAGGAGTCCATGACTTTTTCAGAGGGAAAAGGATATAGAAGGAGAAAGCCGGGGGTCCCACAGGAAAGGAGAGTGGAGATGGAAGAAATGCTGCCTTGCAGTGATGGCACACTTGCTAGAGTCATCCCTGTACTCCAGTGGATATTGTGACTTCATGTTTGTGTCTGTGCACCCATCCATTTTAATACCTAAAAGATGTTTAATTATACTGTGCAAACATAGGCTGTTTATACAGATCCGGAGGGCACCATTTCCTTCTTAAATTTTTTTCCTTGTGCAAACTTCATTTGTTTGAGCAAATCTTTTTATTTTTGAGCAATAAAGAGATTTTTATGATATAAATGACAGTTCTAGATAGCTTCTAGAGTCTTATTATTCAGTACATTTCTGTTCACTTTTGATAGGCTTTCTCTCTGTCTCCTCTGTGTCTGTCTGTCTGTCTCTGTATGTAGAGGTGAGCACATGTCAGTGTCAGGGTCAGAGCTGTACTGTTCTATTATTCTTCACCTTACTCTCTTAAGACAGGTCTCTGAACCTGGAGCTTGGCTGGCAGCCATTCAGCCGCAGTCATTTTCCTGTTCCTGCATCCACAGTGCTGAACCATTCTTCATTGTTCTTTTTTCTTTTCTTTCTTTCTTTCTTTTTTTTTTTTTTGGTGGATGCTGATAGTCAAAGTCAAGATATCATGTTTGTGCAATAATCACTGTTACCTCTGGAGCCATCTCTCCAGCCATTGGGTGAATTGGGATATTGTGTTTGTTCTGGGTGGATTTATTTTTTTATTTTTTAAAATTTATTTATTTTTATTTTATGTGCATTGGGATTTTGCCTATATGTATGCCTGTGTAAGGGTGCCAGATCCCCTGGAAATGGAGCTATATATAGTTGTGGGCTGCCATGTTGCTGCTGGGATTGAACCTGGCTCCTCTGGAAGAATAGTCAGTGCTCTTAACCTCTGAAGTCATCTTTCCAGCCCCCAATTCTGGGTGGATTTTTAATGGATGTGTCCTGTTACTATCACATAGTTAGTGTTTAACATAATCATGTACCAGCCAAGAATAATGGTGATTAGACCTGCTGTCCCCTGATTGACCATTATATACATTAAAAGCACATATAATTCCGTAGAGTATTCCCTAGGAGCTATACATATTTGTAAATGTGAGTTGAAAGGATACTGAGCAAACCCAAGCTTCAATGTGACGCTGCCAGCTATTACAATGTGGGTTGCAGACATGAATGTAGGTAAATGTATTACCAGTCAAGCTGGATTGGATGTAGATGATGTATTTTTGATTCAGTGTAGCACATATCTCAGGCTGACCATTAAACTTGCGATCCTCCTGTCTCTACTTCCCCAACACTAGAGTTATAGATGTTTGCCTGGTTTAGTTGATGCTCAGGATCAGACCTAAGGCTTCATGCATGCTAGATGTTCTGTTTAGCTTTCTTTGCCAACTTGACACTAGCCAGGCTCTTTTGGAAAAAAAAAGGAAGAGAGACAATGCCTCTGTTAGATGGACCAGTAAACAAGTCTGTCAGGCATTTTCTTGATTAATGACTGATGTGGGAGGACCCACCTCACTGGGAAAGGTGCCACTCTGAGATGCTTGGTCCTGAGTTGTGTAAGAATGCAGGCTGAACCAGGCAGTAATAGCCCTCCTCCAGGGCTTCTGCCTCCAAATTACTGCCCTTTTTAAGGCCCTGCCTTAGCTTCCTTCAATGGATTGTAACCAGGATATATAGGTCAAATAAACACTTTTTCAAAGAAACCCAAGTTGCTTTTGGTCTTGGTCTCTATAACAGCAACAGAAACCCTAAGGCAGCAGGCAAGTAGTCCCTCAATGGAGCTTTATCCATAACTGGATATTTGGCTCAGAGTTTCAGAGCTTGAGTCCAGCAGAACCTGGCATAACTTGGTAGGTAGAACTTGAATCATCCAGCCTACTGGGCAGTTTGGAGTGATGTTCTCTAACTTAGATAATTAGAAGTAAAGTATCCCAAGTGAAAAGTCTTAAGCTTTTTTTAAAAGGAGGCCCAGGCAAGCTATGTGGTATTTGTAGATATAAAAGCGTTCTGTTTCTACCTTTCATGTCCCAGAGCCTTTCCACCCTTTAAAAGTATAGGTACTTTATACTAGGGTGACATGATGATTAGCTTTGTCAACCTGACACAACCTAGAATAACTTGGGAAGAGAGTCTCCATTAGGGGTTGTCTAAATTGCGTTGAACTGTGAACATGTGGACGATTATCTTAAAAGTTAGTGGATGTGGGAAGATCCAGCCTACTGTGGGTGGCACCATTCCTTAGGCAGAGAGGCTTGCACTGTGTAAGGGTGGAGGAGAACTACTCACCAGCAAGCAAATAGGAAAAGATGCACTCATTCTTCTCTCTGCTCTTGACTGTGTGGACGTGACATGACTAGCTGCTTCAAGTTCTTGCTGCCTTGACTTTTCCCACACTAATGGACCGTGACCTGGAATTGTGAGATAAAATAAACGTTTTTCTCAAGACTTGCTTTTTGTCAGATTTGTTTGTTTATTTTAATCATGATAACAAAAATGAAGCTAGAACAGACCCACTGAATTTTCTACTGCATTCTCAGCCGGGCGGTGGTGGCGCACAACTTTAATCCCAGCACTTGGGAGCCAGAGGCAGGTGGAGTTCGAGGCCATCCTGGGCTACAGGATGAAACTGTATTTCAAAAAAACCAAAAACCAAACCAAAACAACAAACAAAAAAACCCTCTACTTTTTGCCTTGTAATGGAAGCCTATCCTACCTGCTTCAAGTTTTACATTTTTTAAAGGCCATATAACTCAAATTCCACCATCAGGAGAAAGTAACAACAACAATAAAATTAAAAAAAAATAACATGCCCATTTTTTTTTATAACTTAGAGTATTTTACATTTTATTTCTAATTACCTGTTTTGTGCCTTAATGTACAAAACTTTAATTTTTAAAAATTTTTATTCTGTATTTAAATTTCTCCAGAAATTATTACTTCTGCTGACAAGAAATAGATCTTGAATTCAGATTTTTAAAAAATCTAAAATTAAAAAGTATCCCTAAATTAAGTCTCTTTAAGAACCCTAGGATACCAAGAATATTGATCAGTTCTGGGGATATTTTCCCACGAGCTGTTACAGTAGAGGCCTTAGGGAGTTTGTAGGGAACACACTGAGAAGGTGTTTTCCTTAATTATTTGAGCTGCCAACATTTTTTTCCCTAGGC
The DNA here is from genome assembly GCF_903995425.1 of Onychomys torridus. Taxonomy (NCBI): domain Eukaryota; kingdom Metazoa; phylum Chordata; class Mammalia; order Rodentia; family Cricetidae; genus Onychomys; species Onychomys torridus. Next base: position 56,009,350 of record NC_050447.1, read on the forward strand.
TCTCTGAAGTAACCTTGATCTTAAAGTGAAACCCTTTATACTTTGGGAAGAAAAGACTCCCATCTGTCACATGTTTTCATCCTAAGAACATATATTTTTAGGTGCTCACGTGCTATACTTCTAAGCTGGGTAGACCCTTTGAAATGAGCTTCAGTCCTCAGTCATCTATCAGTCCCCATCCCTTAGCTTTTCTACCTGGGTGCACCCAGACTTCACAGCCTTCCCAGTTAGTGGATTTGGCTGTTTGTAATGTTGGTCTTGAACACCCTTATGAGATGGTCTAAATAATGGAATACATCCAGGTTTATATATGCTATAAATGTTAAGTGGGAGATGATGTGTCATTGACTCTCAGGCCTTAAAATACTTCTTTACATATTTCATATTAGAATAATTTCAAGTTTCTTAACTTTGGTGGATGAATTAAAATATGTAAATTGAAATGTTGCAAACATACTCCTAACTGCAAATTAATTAACTTTCTTCTTGCTCTGAGTGTTGAATGGGGGAACAGTGAGTCAAGGTTAGTTTTCAAGATATTAGGATATCCTTCTAGGTAGTTTGCAAACTTAGCGTCTTATTTAGGGTTACTATTGCTGTGATGAGACACCGTGACCAAAGCAACTTGGGGAGGAAAGGGTTTGTTTAGCTCATTCCTCCACATCACAGTTTATTATCAAAGGAAGTCTGAACAGGAACTCAAGCAGGGCAGGAATCTGGAGGCAGGAGCTGATGCAGAGGCTATGGAGGGGGTGCTGCTTACTGGCTTGCTCCCCATGGCTTGCTTAGCCTGCTTTTTTATAGAATCCAGGACTACCAGCCCAGAGATGGTACCATCCACAATGGGCTGGACCCTCTTTCATCAATCACTAGTTAAGAAAATGCTCTACAGGCTTGCCTAACACCCTATATTATAGAGGCATTTTCTCTGTTAAAGCTGCCTTTTCTCTGATGACTCTGGTTTGTGTCAAGTTGGTATAAAACTAGCCAGTACACTTAGATACCTGGAAATTAAGGTGGAAGGTTTTCATCATTTCACTGACCCTCATCCACTCTCCTGCAGAACTCACCTCTTGAAAAAGTTGAAAAAGTCTATCATTCTTTTCAAAGAAACTGGGAAATGTCCTCAAAGCCTCTCTGGATATCTCTATGGGGCACAGAATGCTTGAAAGTGCTCTGAATATCCTATAATTCTTAAACAAACAAACAAACAAAAACTCTAATCCAAATTTAATTTTAATTGTGAGCTTTGTTTTTCACAGGCCAGAAACCTTACTATTAGCCTAAAATGTCCTGAAACTGCATTAAAGTAGAGATATTATTGTGGAAGTTTACAAAACATACATACTAATGATAGCTCTGCTACTAAGTAGTGTGGTGGTCTTGAGTCATAGACTACACCAAGCTTGAAGTCCACAATGACAAAATGAGCCAGTTATAGAGGGCTCTTCAATGGAAAAACTAACATTTCTTCTTTTCTTTTCTTCCTTTTTTTTTTTTTTTTTTTGGTTTTTTTGAGACAGGGTTTCTCTGTGTAGCTTTGCACCTTTCCTTGATCTCACTCTGTAGACCAGGCTGGCTTCAAACTCACAAAGATCCACCTGCCTCTGCCTCCCAAGTGCTGGGATTAAAGCCACCACTTCCCGGCTTCTTATTTTCATTTATAATACACCAAGTGGTTTAGTGACACCCCTGCCTGAAGTCCAAATATAGTAGCTCAGAGAGCCCTGAGGTTCGTGGGTGAGGTGAGTGAACAAGCTTGCAGATTCCTCCCAACCTCAAGATCTCATCTAAATGTCATTCCTAAAATTAGGTTATTATTTTTCAGTGGGTTGGCTGCATAGGATGGAATGATAATTCCATTTGTATGCAAGGAAACAAATGACAGCTAACACTGTTTCTGACATGACCACTGTCTTCAGATGACACAGCATCTCAAAGAACATCTACAGCTATTATCATTTCAGATCAGATGGAAATGGGATGAAATAAGCACTTAGGATTCAGCAGGCCTTAAATGATTAGACTCAAGGATGCTGGCATTTGAAGAAAGAGGCAGATATCTAATTAGAAAACTGTACTCCTCTATAAACCTGATAATGGAAAGAGAAGTCATGTGGATTGTTAAATCTGTTGTAAGACAGGGATTGAATGGAGTGCTGTCTTCTCTAGAACACTGAGCTGTTCTGTGCTGGACTTTGTGTCAATGTTATTGTGTGTCATCATGTCTATGATGTCATCAACACATGAAGCATTATATGCTTTAATATGTCAGAATGTGATGTGTCTTAGGACATGTGGAATCTTATTTATTCCATAAACTGATTGTTAGAAGTTGACAGGTAGCAGTGTAGAGTTTGGATTACTCTGTGATCATAAATGATTTTGAGTTGGTCATGGTGTTTGTGTTTTAGTGGCGAGTGCAGTATAAAGATCTATTGGTAATACCCTGTAGTTAGTTGCAAAAGTGGTAATAGCAGTGTATCATTTTCTTCTTGACTTTGCATTTTCACTCTTTAGGGAAATGAATGCAAGGAAGAAAACTATTCCCACTAAGCGTACATTGGTGAATGGAAAGAATACTTCTAGTGTTCCCCATGAGGATGGAGGCAGAGCTCAGAGAGCATAGCCTTTGGTTCTGTGTTGTGTGTTGGCAGCCATATTTTTCTATCATCTGTTCAGTCTGGGTTCTGTACTTGATTTTAACTCGACACTTCAAGCTGTCTTATTTCAGGCATTTGGTCATAGCAAGGAGAAAAGTGTATCATAAAGAGGAAGGTTCCATCCTTTATAGCCTACGTAAGTCTTTCTCAAGATTTATAAATAAAACTTCATTTTTATTTGCCAACCTAACACTTTTTTGTGTATATATATACATACATATATATATATATATGTATATATATATATTTATTTTTATTAAGAAATTTTCTACTCACTCTACATACTACCCACAGATTCCCACCTCCTCCCCCTTCCCTCCCCTCTTCCAGCCCTCCCTCCCAAGCCACCCACATCCTCACACCCCCCAAATCAAGGTCTCCCATGGGGGAGTTAGCAGAACCCTGCACATTGAGCCTAGGCAGGTCCAAGTTCCCTCCCACTGTACCAAGGCTGTACAAGGCGCCACACCGTAGGCACTAGATTTTCAAAAGCCTTCCCGTGCACCAGGGATGGATCCCGATCACACTTTGGTAAAATAAATGCATCAGTATTTCAAAAAATATGTGACATTATATTTTAAAAGAAATTCCTAGATTTTAAGTTTAGTAAAGTGAAAAATTAGGGAAGCTGATGTTGATGGAAAATGAAGGAATAATACTATATATGTTCTGTACAGAGAAGTAAGTAGAACATTCTGAAAAAGAAATCGGAACAGAATGGTAGGAGAGACATTTAATTCTTCGAAATAAAGATTTTATTAAAACTATAAACTGGAAAAAATAAAGAGGAAGGTTCAGACCATGGTCCAGAAGTGTGGGGGTGCCACCATCACCCTTCAAATCATTTGTATAGTCTGAGTTGATCCCCTTGAAGGTGAATATCCAAATATCTTGCCAGAAAAGACAGCGCTCTGCAAAACACCTGTCTAGACAGCAGGTAGACTGTCCCTTATGCCTAGATGCCACTGTCCACAAGCAGATGGACTCTCCCTTCTCTCTGGGTGCTGCTGTTCACATGCAGGTAGACTGTCCCTTCTGCCTGGGTGCTGCTGTTCACATGCACCATGTACCAGGTGGCATTCAGAAGTTTAGAGAAACATCACCTTTCTGTATCCCAGGGCAGTTGCGGGATCCATGCAGACTCCTTCTGTCAGAACATCTAGAACATAGCATTTAGTGATCATCTCACAAAAACCCAGGCTTTCACTGTTTCAAAAATGGATTTTCAGTTCTCACCCTTTTCCTGTTGTGCCAGCAACTCCAAAAGATGGCTTATATGGATTATAATTGGCCTGTTGAGAAGAACTTTTGCTTCTCTTACATGTGGTCGTGTGTCACTGGGCTCACTGAGCACTTATCTGAGGAAGATTCCATTGACTTCTCAAGGGAAGCCATGCACCTGCTAATGTGGGAATGAAACTCAGTGTGGGGACCCAGGGAGTAGGGGTTTAGAATGTCTGGGGAAACATTCATCACTGTAAAAACTTGGGAACAGAGAGAGGCTGGCAATAGAGCTGTGGACAGTGTCTGCATGCATTAAGATTCAGTTTTTATATGAATTGAGGTACACAAAACATACAACAGGCATCAAACTAGAGGTGAATCTCGAGACACGATGTGGACAAAGGATAGTGCTGATCAGAGATTTGTGGATTTGTGGAAACCTCTTTTCTACCTATTGAGAGAAACTGAACAGGTTTGCCACTCAGCAGTGGTCCACCAGTTCTTTAATGCTAGAGATGGCTTTTGTCTGGAGTCTCCCTGTCTGGGAAATTTTTGATTATTCTCTCTTCTTTTGTGCTGGGGGTGGAATCCTGGACCTGGCTGATGAGTGCCAGGCAAGTACTCCACCACTAAGTATACCTCAAACTTCTGATTTTTCCACCCCTGTATGTGATCCCTTCAATGCTAACACATTGTTCTCTTTTCTGGGAACTGTTGCTGCTGTTCTTCTGAAGGCAAGTGGCACCCATAGCTTTACACGTAGCAGCATGGTTTATGAAGCACTTGACCCTCCCAGTGGTATCAGTGGTCTCCTACTCCTCTGCATAGTGGGTGAATCTTCCTTTCTATAGGTTTTTAGCCTGGTGGTTTGCCATTTTTGTTTTCTTGCTATGTTTGATTTGGTTTTTACATAGAAATAGTACCCTGCCTCACCTCTTTCCTTTTTAAGCGATGCATATTTGGATGGCTTGATTTAAGGAGTGCTTGTTTAATCAATAGAGCCAGCCATGCAATAGAGACTTTAAGGCATTTGATTGCCAGCTTCAGCTGAACATGAATATAAAATTTATTTAACTTGTGACTTTATTTTTTATGATCCTGCATAATATTTTGCAAATGATCGGTGGTTATTAGCCAAAAGCTATCTTTAACTTTTTGAATTTTGTCTGATACTGTCACGAGTATGAATGAATTGCACTCTCATCTGCTTCTTAGTCTAATTTGAACAACCATGTTGCGGTGGCTGCTTCCTTTCCTGGTTGCAGTGCTGGGGACTGAACCCAGGACCTAGTGCATCTTAGGCAAGGACTCTACCACTAAGCCACACCTCCATTATTCTAATTTTAAAGAAAAGATCTTTAGTACCTTGTCCCTTGCCATAAGTAGTTCCTTTATGTATTTTTTAAGTAAGAATACTTACAAAGAAGAAAAAAAGAAAGAAAAATTGCTCAAAAGAGCTAAATAGCCCTAGAAGAGGAATCATTCAGAGTTATGGAAACTATTTGCTTCTTTAAAATCCTTTTGGCCAAGTTACACTTTTCTTGTCATTTTCTTTTGATAGCAGGCTCTATATTATTCCCTACTCCCTGCTACCAGGTTTTAAGTAACAGACTTGCCTGGTTCCAGTGCGCACTTTGCCTCAGCCATTCATTGCAGAAGGGTTCCTGTCAGGGCTGATCTTGATTAAGGCAGTTCCAGTAACCCCACAGGGAAGGAAATGAAGCCCAGGCCCACTCAGTTGTCACAGTCCAGTGAACTGCGCGCGCGGGGGGGGGGGGGGGGGGTGTCCCAGTTCCATTGTGTCCCTCTGCCCCCAGTGCCTTCCACCTCCTGGAGGTGACTAGGGAAAGGGCTCAGGTGACAGCTTAATAAGCAGCCCCTTGCTGGCCATTTGCAGCACCATGGCAGGGTTGCACAAAAGAGAAAGGTTGTGGAACAAAGACTTCTCTTGGGGTGGCCATTTAGGTAGCTGGAGATAGGATGAGCCTAACTTGGTAGAGAGGAAGAAAAGGAGAAGGCCTGCTGAGAGAGACCTGTTGACAATTTCGGAAGAAATCACAAAGAAACCATGGTAATTTAGGTGGATCTGCAAGTGTCAACTGCGCCACAGGCCACTGAGTTAAGCAGACCCATGAGTTCTGTAAGGCTTAACGCTGCAAACACAAGTCCTGAAGAACCAGGTTTGTAGCCCCTCTGCAAATCAAGATGAAGGATTGATTCATTTGAAAAAAATCAAGCAGGGAGATCAAGATCATGACAAGGGAACCCACAGAGACAGCTGACCTGAGCTAGTGGGAGCTCACTGACTGGATTGACAGCTAGGGAGCCTGCATGGGACCAATCTAGGCCCTCCACATGTGGGTGATAGTTGTTGTGTAGCTTGCTCTGTTTGTGGGCCCCTAGCAGTGAGATCAGGACCTGTCCCTGGCACATGAGTTGGCTTTTCAGAACCTATTCCCCATGCTGGGATGCTTTGCTCAACCTCCTTGCAGCGGGAGGAGCTTGGTTCTGCCTCAACTTGATATGCCATGCTTTGTTGACTCCCATGGGAGGCCTGCCCCTTTCTGAATGGAGAAGGAGTGGATAGAGGAGGTAGACAAGGGTAGGGTGGGAGGAGAGAACAGTAAGAAAGGAGGGAGGGGAAACTGTAGTTGGTATGTAAAACAAATGAAAAAATTTAAAAAAAAAAAAAAGAAAAAAAATCCATTTCAGAGGAGAATTGGACTTCTGGTAGTGTGTCATTCATCAACCACTACAGCATCTTTTGCAAAGACATCTTCCATGTGAAATCTGGGATATTTTCTTAATTTTATCCCCTGCCATCAGATAGCTAATGTATGAGTTTATAATGCACACTGTGTATCTTTCTGTTGTTGGAGAAGGATGAATTAATATAATTAGATATTTGACCTAGAAGCCAGGTAATTCAGTGAAGGGAGGAACCTAGTTTTCAAGACAGTGATGGAAGCATGCAGGATATTCTCTTATTACAGGCATTCCTAAAGAAATCAGTTTATACTTTTAAGAACTTAGAAAGATGGCCAGACATGTAGTGTCCTGATGGGCAATTTTTTTTTTTTTTTAAATCTCAAGATAAAAAGATGGTTGATGAATTGCATGTCTTTGATCAGTTATTGAGTTGTAAGAGCTGATTCAATTTCTGTCTGGGTAAAATTTTGAAGAGAAGTTTGAGGAGATTAGTAAATCCTTTGTCCAAACCGAACATGGCTTTTGTGCTGCCCACAGTGGCCTTTCCCCTTTTTCTCTAAGTGACGTCTCTGCCATCTTGACACTCTGTCTTGCCGTGCTGCAGAGAGTGCCTCTGATTTTGTTCATGATCTCTGCTGCTAGCCCACGTTATTGATGCAGATGTTAGCAATTGCTAACTACTGGATGACATTTCATAATTTCATGGGTTCTATTTAATTGGAACTTTGTGATAACTAGGAGCTGTGGATAAAGGGGGAAGTTAATTTTTTATTTCTTTGTGTGGATATGTGTGTATGTGTGCGTGTTCATGTGTGTGCAGGTACATTGTATGGATGTGTGTGTTCATGTATGTAGGTGTATATATATGCAGGTTCATGTGTATGCTGGTTCATTTGTGTATGGGACCAAGTATGTGTAACTTTCTTGGTCCTTCAGAGTAACCAGGTGTCATTCTTCATTGTCTATCTTGGAGGGTGTGTGTGGGGGGGGGAGAGAAAGAGAGGTCTCTTATTCTTTCTGGAGATTGCCAACTGGCTGGCTAGTCAACAAGCCTTGAGATCCACCTCTTCTGCATCCCCAGTGGTGGGATTACAAAGGATTACTACCCTTGGATTATTATGTGGGTATAAGGGATTGAACTTGGGTCCTCATGCTTGCATAGAAAGTGCTTTACAGATTGATAACTCTCACCAGTTCCTTTGGTAAAGTTTTATGGGTATTATTTTTTAATGTTCCCCCTTTTTACTTATTCATTTATATAATGTTTCTCAAATATCTGCTAAATAGACACAGGTGCAACAAAGATAAGACAGGGTCTTTATCCTCAAAGAGTATAATCTCAGTAGGAGAGAGCCATAGAGAGAGTCATGCAGAATATGCCAAGTCATAGTCCCCATGAGCAAACCCATCCACATAACTCAAGACAGACAGGGTGAATTTATTTGGGACATTTGCATTTTTAGGGGATGATAACAACCTCCTCTTACACATCTCCGGGAAAGCTGCGATGTGAGAGTCTTAGGAATGTGACAGGGACAGCAGGTTGGGAATCTGTGACTATAAATGCTGGAGAGACTCCACTGCAGTAGGCTGTTGGGACGCTCAGGGCGTGTCTTCCCTCCTACTGCTTCTCTCATCCTGATCTCCTATCATACCACACTGCACACATGCCATTACAGTCAGCAGGCCACTTGTTCTCTCTCCCCACGTGGCCTCTGAGCACTCGGAGAGCACTAGTTGCCAGCTTTTTTAGAATACGGAACTCAGTACATCCAGCCCATCACACACTAGTAATATTTTTTGATCCCTTACTCAGCTATTTCTCTTCTTCTTCCTCCTGTCCCCCTGTCTCTCTGTCTCTTTCTTTCTGATTTACTGATTATACATATTCATAAAAGAACATGTATCATGAAGTAGGTATGAACTCTGGCCTTTATGATCCTGTGTTTTCCTTGGTGGTTCACCCTCTCCTTTTTCTCTAAGGCAATGGTTCTCAACCTTTCTAATGCTGCAACCCTTTAATACAGTTCCTCATGTTGTGATGACCTTTAACCATAAAATTATTTTCATTTGCTACTCCATAACTGTTTTTTTTTTTTTTTGCTGCTGTTATGAACTGTATTGTAAATATTTGAGTTTTCCGAAGATCTTTTGGAGATCATGATCCACAGGTTAAGAACCACAGCTCTGAGGTGTCTTCTGCTCCCACATGGGGTTGATGGCTTTACAGTTGGAAGAAGATTTCTGCATCTTCCCATCAACCAAACTCTCAAGACCAGTATCATGACTCCTTTCTTAGGATGTCACCTACACCTGGGCTCTGGAAGCCAGGTGCAGATGCTGAAGTCACAGATCCTGCCTAAATCCATTGTATTCTTCTCCTTGTTGCACATTCTCTCATTAGATGTCACATATAACAATGTTTCTTTACTTTTACACATGTCAAGAATACGTGGATCTTTTTCTTGGTTATCCCTGTGATTTCATGCAGACTTTGTCATGAGAGATGCCTTCCCTCTATGGCCTATTTAAATAATCACATTCCATCTTTCCTGTATCTTGCTTTGTGTGTGTGTGTGTGTGTGTGTGTGTGTGTGTGTGTGTGTGTGTGTGTCTGTGTGTGATACCATCTGTCCTTTATTTCCATGAGGTCAGTTTTGTCTGTTTGATTATCTTCTTTTTACCTCTTGTCTTAGTTAAGGTTTTTATTGCTGTGAAGAGACACCATGACCACAGCAACTCTTATAAAGAAAACAATTAATTGGGGGGCTCACAGTTTTAGAGGTTCAGTCCATTATTAACATGACAGGAAGCATGGTGGCATGCAGGCAGACATAGTGTTGGAGCTGAGAGTGCTACATCTTGCAGACAATAGGAAGCTGATTGACAGTGATACACTTCCTCGAACAAAGCCACACCAACTAATAGTGCCACTCTCTTTGGGGGCCATTTTCTTTCAGACTATCACACCTCTCTCTGTAGTTTTTAAGAGTACTTGAAATATTAAAGATTTACCCTCCCCAATCCCATATTTCCTTTCCTAACTGTGCATCCCTCCAGCTCTTGCTCTGTTTGTAAAGAAGGCATTATGAGCTCTGACCATATTTATCACTCTCCATCTTCTCTCATTCCATCTTAAATCATTTACATTCTAGTCCTCCTTTCCACCCCTAAGGGCACCTGAGTGACACCATTGAGAACCAGCTGTCAAATGTCTCAGCAATTCTTAGCCTTCTTCTCAGTTGGGATCTGCTCAGCATTCTCCATAGTTCAAGGGTTACTATCTCCCCCCACCTTTTTTTTTTTAAATTGGCTATGTATTTCATTTGGCTCCTGGTTTTCCTCTGCCCTTATAGGCCATCCTCTTCAACTATCCTTTGTTGAATTACCTGTACTTTCTGAACTCTTAATGTCGAGAGCTACAAGTTAATGTGTTTTAGGCCTCTTGTCTCATTTATCTCCCCATACCATCAATGATCTTAATTAGTATTACGTCTTTAAATACAGTCTTCACTTTGAAGACACTAAACATCACTAAGACATCATCAGCCATGACATTTCCCCTAGATTCCAAGTTTGTGAATCTAGAGACCTGCTTGACCTCTCCATTGGATGTAAGGCCTCATAAGTCAGACACATACTAACTTGACCCAAATGCAAGCTGCCCCTTCACTGGTGTACTTACCTCAGTTCATGGTTCCACTGTCCACCCAGGTATTTGGCTATAAAACCTTGTGATCATTATTTCCCCTCTCTGTCTACTCTATATCTGCAAATCCCATTGACTCTGCCTTTAAGTGACTTCTTCCCAATACTTAGACATGTGACACTGAAGGTAGGTACCGACATTGCTTGATGTGGCCACAGGATTTCTTATACCCCAGCATGGCAGTACAAGTAAGGCTTTTAGAGGAGCTATGCTGAAGTCTGCCATTCCTCAGTTTGCAACTGGCGCTTGTCTTGGTTGACCATGTGTCAAAGCCCTTTTCATGGTCTACAATGCCCTCTGGAAGAATACTGCTATATCTCTGTCCCAGTTCCTCTCACTCATCTCAGTGCCTGCCTCCCTTTTTTGAGTCCCCAGGCCCTTTCCCTTGCTGGACACCATTACTGTTGTGATTTCCAGCTGGGATATTTCACAGGCTCACTCATAGCCTTCTATAGACCATGGTTCATATCACTGGAGAAGTCACCTCTGGCTACCCTATAACACAGCCCTTTCTTTTTATTATCCACCTCGTACTGCTTGTATTCTTGAATCACTTTCATAACCACATGTTTTCTCACTGTGAATACCTTCCCCAAGTCTTGCATTTTGTAAATGAATTTAATCCTTTCAAAAAATAGGAAAGAGCCGGGCAGTGGTGGCACATGCCTTTAATCCCAGCACTTAGGAGGCAGAGGCAGGCTGATCTCTGTGAGTTTGAGGACAGCCTGGTCTACAGAGTGAGATCCAGGAAAGGCGCAAAGCTACACAGAGAAACCCTTTCTCAAAACAAAAAACAAACAAACAAAAAATAAAGAGAAGGAACAATTATTTATCATCTTTTTATATTCTGGGCACTGTTTATGAGGTACTTTGTACAAATTATATTCATGATTAATGTAGTTCCTTAAAACAATCCTCTACAACAGAGTTTGATTTATTTTCATAGATTGGGGGAAAAAAAGGCAGTCTCTGTGACCACAAAGGGAAGTGAAGAATGCTGGGATATGAACCCTGGGTGTGGCTCACTCAAGAGCAAGGTACTTTTCACTTAATCTGTGTTGCTCTGAGCTGCCAACTGATAATTTGAGGGTAAGTGAGTACACATGACCATCATGGGATGACTTTCCACCTGATGGTGAGAGCACTAAGGAGAGTGGTGGACTGACTGTCCAGGACTTCCCTGCTTGATCCCCACTACTGCTGTGGGACAAGGGCTGGAAACCCAGCTCCCTGATTTGGCCCCAGGAGGTTCCTTGTGTCCAGCCAAGCTTTCAAGTGGCCCAGAATCTTCCTTCTCATGTGCGAGTAAGCCTCTTATCTTTCTGGCCGTTTGACTTGACCCTTAATGGGCTGATATTCCTTGTGATTTCAAGGCCAAGCTTTTGAAAATCCAATCCTAAAATCTATACCCTGAATTTTACTCATGGTACATGTTGCCCTTTAGCTGATCTCTACAGCATCAGTCTGTGCTCAAGAAAAACAGCTGAGCATAAATCTGCCCTTTTGCTGGTGCTGATTTTTTACTGCACCATTGCCCATCTTGATTCTTAGCACGAATAGATTATGGTTGGATATAAACTCCTAGCTCACTGATGGATTTTCAGGTCAGAGAAAAGCCCTCATTGGTAATGTTTACTGTTAGTAAGAAAAGAGAATCAATTCAAAAGACAATGAAACTGTGGGAGTTGTAGTGTCTGCTACACTGGATGCTCATTAACATTTTAATTAAATAATTAGATTTATCATTAGCAGGAAAGAAGGGAATTGAATAGTTTCATCAGTAACAGAAATACATGGAAGGTTGGAATGGAAAACTTTTATTTCTTTCTATTTTCCCAAAGCAAATCTATGAACGCCTACGCAGACAGAAGCTATGCCTGTGCACAGAGGTATGGATGCAGAAGGAGGCTGTGCCTGTGAAAACAGCTGTGGATGCACAGATAGATGCTATGCTAGTGCACTGAGCTATGGATGCACAGATAGATGCTATGCCTGTGAAAACAGCTGTGGATGCACAGATAGATGCTATGCCTGTGCACTGAGCTATGGATGCAACAGATAGATAGATGCTATGCTAGTGCACTGAGCTATGGATGCACAGATAGATGCTATGCTAGTGCACTGAGCTATGGATGCACAGATAGATGCTATGTCTGTGCACTGAGCTATGGATGCACAGATAGATGCTAATGCCTGTGCACTGAGCTATGGATGCACAGATAGATGCTATGCTAGTGCACTGAGCTATGGATGCACAGATAGATAGATGCTATGCCTGTGCATGGCAGGGAGGAGACAGAAATCAGAACATGCCCTGGAAAGAAGAGCATGTTTACTTGTATGAATCTTACTAGAGCAAGCTCCTTGCATTTGTTGCAAGCTCTTTGCTGGTTATACTCTTACAGTAGAATACTGTGAATTTGTCCAGATGACTGTTATATTACCTTACTGCATCCTGGAAATTAGTCCTTACTTCGTATAATCTAAGAGAAATATGTTCACTGAAGGTCACTGTATTGTGCATGCAAGAAAGGATGGTGTTCTAGAAAGTTAAGTTGCCTTATCTTGAAATAATGAGTTTTGGATGCATACATTCAGATCTTAAAAATTGCCTCTAAAATTAACCTCTCCACATTCTCTTGTACAACAGTCTACTTAGGCAATGAGCAGTCTTCTCCGCATCCTTCCTTAAAATGGACCCTTTTTAGCATTCCTCATTAAAATGAAGGATTTTCAGAGTCTTTACTCAAAATGTTGAGTTAATTAGTATGCTGTGGTTTTCCTTTTAGAATTTTAACATGGATTGTGTCATGTGACTGGGAGATGGGTCTTGGGACTTCCCAGCACTTGCTCTTTGTGGGCTCTGTCAGTATTTAGAGAGGAGGAGGATGGTGTCCAACATTCTAAAATATGCATTTATTGATGGCCAAAACTCCCTGAACATATGGTCTCCTCTAAAATATAGATATAACCAAACTAACATGTATAATATGTACATATATTCATACTTATATATGGGTCCCATCTGCTCTATGTAGATTCTAAATATTTCAATGTACTATGAATAAATATATTTAATTTGTATGGAAACACAGGTCACAGTTTGTAGTTTAGGCATTTCCAGTATAGATGCTAAGGGGTTAACCTATTTGGAATTTATTTTGGTCTCTTAATACTTTATTTGAGGATTTGGGGAAGTTGCTTTGCTAGTAGATTGCTTACTAGCATTCAGAATGCCCTGGATTCAACCTGTAAACCATATAAACTGGAGATGGGAGCTGGCTCAGGCTGGTAATTGGAGCACTTTGAAGGTAGAGGCAGGAGAATTAGAATTTCTATATCATCCTTGAGCTACATGTGTGTGACGCAAGCCTGGCTATAGGCCACATCTATCTCACTGTCTTGTAGCCACATGCACCCTTCCTTCTTGTCCTGCAGATATACAATTCTGTTCTTTACTATATCAAAAACTAAAAGTTTATGCTTGAGCTCTACTGGGATGGAGATGTTATTGGTGGCTAAGCCAAACTATCTCTGTGTGGATGTAGACCTTTTATGCATGAATAGGAACAAATTTTCTGTAGTAATCTCTTTGATCAGCTTGTAGGTGTGTGTATGTGTGTGTAGGGGTCAGATAACTTTCTTAGACTTAGCACATTTATGAAGATGGGTTTAGCAGAGGTCTTGATAAATGGGCCAATGTTCATTTATTGATGTCAAATGAGAGATGTGGGCCACTGAGGGCTAGGACCACAGGGGTCTTTCTTATTTATGCTACTTTTAGTTGGAAAGTAGAAATTGATGTATTCTGTGCTTGTGATTTCTTGTGAATATATTAATCAAAGTTAACTTTCATCTTGCTTGAATCATGCAAACTTTGACTCTCTGAAATCTGTCCTTATTTTTTGATTGGATCTTGTTTGCTCAAAACCCTTTGGTGTTTATTCTCTTATAGTACAACTCAATAGTACGTGCTACTTTGAATAAAGATCAAATTAAATACTCATTTTTCATGAGCTGCTTTCAGCTAATTGACACATATCATCTAATCTGTTTCAGGTCTTAATCTCATACATGTGTACAATTGCATATGTATGTGTGTGGTATGTGAGTGTTTGAGTGCATATGCATATGTGAGCATATGTGTTTGGAGGCCTGAAGTTGACACTGGGTGTCTTTTTCTATTGATCTCCATTTTATATGTTGAGGCAGGGTTTCTTGTTGAACCAGGAGCTTGCTATCTTGGCTAGTCTTTCCAGCTAGTTTGTCCCAAGGATTGCTTGTTTCTGCCTCAGCACTGGCATTACAGGTGGGTTGTCACACTGTTAATCCCAATAGAGAGAATAAGACCACTACCACAATTAGAGCCCCATTTGAAGCAAGCTTTTTTTTTTTTTTTTTAATTGGGGTGTATCCAAGAGCTGACCAGGAACTGCTTCCTAAGTCAGGTTAAAGACAATAGCCTGAATCCACTTCTTGAGCCCCTTTTAAGGAATGAAATCATGAGTATTTTTACAGAAGGGAGTCAATGGGGCAATAAGAAAATATAAAAATCCTTTAAAAAAATCATATGGTCACCTACCATGTGATTAGGGAGGGGTCAGAGAGAGACAGGGATGGTCAAGAAGGTCGGGGTATTCCCCAAAACAAATCAAGGTCACAGGTTGGGGAAGTTCAGGTTCTAGGAAACAGAGAGCAACTCAACTCTCACAGTAAAAAATACAGCACAATGGCTACTGCCTTCCACATGGAGTCAGGTGGGTTCCTCAGCACCCATCCTCATTTTGCTTGGGTTCTGGGGCTCTGAACTCTAACCTCTATTTGCACAAGAAGTGCTTTCCTCACTAAGCCATCTCCCTAGCCCTTTTCTTTCACTAGCCCCAAGTTCCATGTTGCCACAGCTGTTAAACTAGTTCAGACATGTAGAGAGTAATTTCAAGAATTTATACAAAGAAAGGAATGTCCTTTGACTCATTGGTTCTGGGACCTTTTCTTCTACTTTGGTGCCTATCAAGATGTTCAGTTTGCTCTATTTCAAATGGCTTCATGACCACATCTTGAGGTTTTTGTCATGTAGTTTGAATACTGGCTAAGACAAACCTAGTTCACTGTCCTACAGCTACACACACCATCCTTGTTCATCAGTTGTACAGCTCTGCTCTTTTGCATTTCAGGACCCCATTTCCCCATCTGCTAGCAATGGTGTTCTGCTGATCTCTGACTGTCTATCTGGTTCCTTATGTTCCTTGGGGGTTTCACCACACAGTCCTCTCAGTTCTTTGCCAGACTGTCCCACCCTGTCCTCTCAGTTCCTTCACAACAAAGGTCATGCTCTATGATGGTCCCTGGAGCGTGATGGGAAGAGACGCTCAGATGAAGGAGGTGATGGCTCCTGTGGAGGAGCTGATATATACCGCTGCTGGAAAGCAAGCAGCGCAGCAGATTTCAGGGATTAGGCAGTGTACTGGTTACTTTGCTATGGCTGTGATAAAATACCATGACCAAGTGGAACTTACAGAAGGAAGGGTTTGTTTTGACTCCCAGTTCCAGAGGGGATGAGACCATAATGTCTGCTAAGGCATGAGATGGTGGCAGACAGACAGACAGACAGACAGACAGAGAGAGAAAGAGAGAGAGAGAGAGAGAGAGAGAGAGAGAGAGAGAGCGCTATAAACCCCTAAAGCCGCCCAAAGGGACATATTTCCTCCAGCAATCTTCTACCCCTTAAAGGTTTTATAATATCCCCCAACAATATCAACTAGGCATCAAGTATTCAAATGCAGAAGCCTGTGGGGGGCATTTCACATTCAAACTACTGAAGACAATTAGGAGGGAATACTAAAGGGTCCTAGGCATCTGGTATTGATACTTGATCTGTATTGATCTGGTATTGATTACTGCGTCACTTGTTGAGATAGGGAAGATGGGTGAATGGAAATATTTTGAGGAACTGCAGAGAAATCTGTATGTTGAGCACATTAAATTCCAAGGAGAATATAGATCCTTACCAGGTATGGTGGCACATGTCTGTCATCCCAGTACTCCGAGGTGGAGGCAGGAGGATAAAGAGAGCAAGGTGAGCTTTGGCCTACATGACAAGTTTGGCGATAGCCTGAGTCCCAAGTGACCTTATCTCAAACAAGAAAACAAAAATAAAAACTAACATGACATGATTTGTGGGTGCTGGTAAGACGGTGTGTCTGAGCCTTCTTTCCTGTTTCTCTCTGTTCCTCTGACACTTGTAAAAAGGCATGCAAGACTTCTTCTGTTGACATCTCAGCCTTACATTTTGCTAAGTCTTTGATGGCAGGAAGCCAAGCCTTCTCCTCTCTGGAGATTGTTGATGGGCTCCTCATGGGCCCTTCAGGGTCTCAGTGAGGTAACTGATGGCAAGTGCTTGCCTGGACATTCTTGGTGAAGTAAATTTTGTCAGCCCTGAACAGTGCCCTCATTTAGGAGGAAAATGCAAAGTTCCTTTGTGGTAGAAGTTTGTGCTTCAAAGATGTGCTAGAAAAGCCCTGTTGGAATGTGTATATATTCAGACACAGTGCTGTCTTTGGATTTCTGTTTGGCCGGTTGCCATCTCTGGCTGGTGGAAAGAAAATGAGAGGTCTGGCATCTCCATTGTGCCTGAGAGTTGGATGTTCCTGTCCTGCTTCCCCTTGGCTGACATTACCCAGGCTCAGGGTGACTGCAGGCCTTAAAGCCCATAATTCTTTACATGCTTTCTTGTATATAAACTTTTCTATAAGAGTCAGTAATATAGAGTAGGAGATTACTTCTGTAACTTGCTTGTTGTTTGTGAGATCAAACATTGTGTTTACCTTGTATCCTGGTTAGTTTTTATAATCAACTTGACATAACCTAGTGTTGTCTGGGAAGAGAGAACTTCAGCTGAAGATTGACTCATTTCTTTTGTTTTGTGGGTCTATCCATGTGTTACTGTTTTGAGTGATAATTGGTGTGGAATGGCCCAGATCATTGTGGGTAGTACTGCCCCTAGGTGGGAGGTCTTGGACTGTGTAAGAAACTTAATTGAGCATAAGCTGCTGAGTGAGTCAGCAAGCAGCATTCCTTCATGGCTTCTCTTCCAGGTTCCTGCCTTGAATTCCTACCCTGCCTTTCCTTGATGATGGATCATGACCTGGCAGTGTAAGCCAAATAATCTCTTGCCTCAACAACTTGCTTTTGGTCAGAGTATTTTATCCCAGCAACAGAATGAAGCCAGAAGTCGGTGCATCAGACCACATCACACCACAAATTAGGAAAACTTAGTTTAAAACAAAACAAAGAAAGGGTACTACAGGAAAGCAGTAGTCTGTATGTAGTCCCTCTATTGAAAGCAAAGCCTACCAAAAAAAAAAAAAAAAGAAAGAAAGAAAGAAAGAAAGAAAGAAAGAAAGCAACGCCAGACATAGTCCTCAATGTAAAGTATCAAAGGCACACCAGATTTCTCCCCTTGAAATTGCACAGGGAAGGATCTCTCTCCTCCCTTGTCTTTCTCTCAGAACTATAAATGTGAGCAATGGTAGAGACTTTGGAGGACCTTGAACTCTGCTGGTGGAGAACTGAGACTATGCAGTCACATCATAGTCTAAACAGAGTAATATCACTGCCAATAAAAATGACTGAAGAAAGCCAGATGCAGTGAGCAGCATACTCATCTTGACACTTGGGAGGTGGAAATAGAAGATCAAGGGCATCTGGCTACTTAGTCTACACAAGAACCTGTCTAGAAACACACACACACACACACACACACACACACACACACACACACTAAAAAAACCTAGAATTTCCCTAGAGTTTTCTGATGTCTTTAACCTATGCTTACCTGTCACTATCAAACCACAGGAATACATATCATGGGGTGTTAGGTTGCTTTTAGTCAGTGTCAACACCCTGAATCTGTTTTTCAGATCACACATGGGTAGCAAAGTGTGTGGTAGGCGACCTGTTGGTTAGTGCACAGAAAACATGTACAATTTGACAAGAGGGAATTCACTGGGATGGGTGACATGAATCCAGGCAAAAAAGGGGGTACCATTAGAAGAACAAATTCCAATGGAGCCAAAGAGTTAGAGAAAGAAAAGTGGGCTGGGAACAGTGACAGCCCTGGAGAGACTCCACACACAGCCAGAGGAACACACTGAAGATGGGTTTCTAGCAAATGAGGACAGGAAATGTGACAGGAAGGCATTATCCCAGAGGAAGTGGCACAGGGCGAAACATTTCAGAGAGATCCCCCCTTGTTTAAAGCACACAGAAAGTTCTGGAAGCTGATTCCATCAGAGGGGTTGTGTGTATTCTTGCCAAGGGCTGCAGTTGATGCTTGTAGTTCATGGGAAGCTCAGCAGTGGGCAGGTGAGCTACATGCAACTGTTCTTGATCAGTGGTTTATAAAGAAATGAAACCCCTCAATTCTTGATATTTCCAATGCTTTAAATTATAGTGTACTAAATTAATTTTAGTTCCACTATTTCCTTTCAATTTTCTGTATATTTATAAATCTTATAGTAAGAGTTTTTAATCTTTGGCCAAAAATTTTAAAGGTCACAGAACAAGTATAAACAACATAATTTTCTTATTTCTTCCCTTTTCTTTATCTTCCTTTCTACTCCTCTACACATCTCTTCCTTTTTCCTTTGTGCTAGGCTTAAATTAGGGGTCTCAAGCATGGTATGTCTGTAGTGTACTCATGAATACTCCCTAGGTCAGAGCTTTTTGGGTGTTGCTAAGACTCTCTTTTCTGGCCCCAGCATCTATCCCCAAGCCCCTGTCTCTGGGCCTCACCCCCACACAGTCTTCAGGTTCATTTCCTTCCAAATCTTTTCTCAGAAGTCACTCCCCGCCCCCAGTGAGTCACTGACAGTCCCTCCCCAGAATGATATCACTTCCCATCCTCTTAGATTTCTCTATATTTTTTCCTTATAGAACTTTTCATCTTCTAAGTAATTATACATTTATTGTGTTTCTGTTTATTGGATCTCTTCCCTTGCCAGCACGTAAGCCTAATGAGTTTGGGGATCTTTGGTGTATCAGGCAATTTATCTCAAGCACTTAGAACAGTTCTTAGCATATATTTGTGTCCCAAGCAAGTATCTGTTAAGTGATGAATGAACATTTGAAAGAGGCTGTTGATGTTGTTGGTTGAGATTTATTTTCTGTGCTGTTCTGTTTCAGTAGACTTGGCATCATTTGTTAGAGAAATCATGTCTTATTAACTTGTCACAAATTTGCCTGCAATAGAGGATTGCTCTTGCCTTTCTCCCTGTAAATATCATACTTCCATTTTAGGAAGTTAAATTTTTAG
The DNA here is from genome assembly GCF_903995425.1 of Onychomys torridus. Lineage (NCBI taxonomy): Eukaryota > Metazoa > Chordata > Mammalia > Rodentia > Cricetidae > Onychomys > Onychomys torridus. Next base: position 56,028,968 of record NC_050447.1, read on the forward strand.
TTATTTACTGGGAATGGGGCACACCCTGGCATGCATGAAGGTCAGAGAACAGCTTCTGAAATCTGTTACCTTCTTCCACAAGTGGATTCCAGGAACTGAACTTAGGTTGGGGGACTTAGTGACAGGCACTTTTATTGGGTTCCGGTTTTCATACAGCTGTTCATACCATGGCACATGTGCCAACAGGCAGAATGTGGCCTAAGGAGCTGGAAAGAACTGATTCCTATCCACAAGAAGCTTATCACTCATGAGTTATGAATTTTACTTCTGGTTATTCAATAGCAGTTGGGAAATGAATATGGAAGCATGAGAAAAGATGAAGAAAATATTTAATCTTAAATTTGAATTATTCACAAGCTTTCTATACTAGCATTGAAAAAAACCTTCGTCTCCTTTGTTTTATAGTTACATAAAGCAGGAGTCCCAATAAAGATAACTGGAAGAAGGATTCCAGGTGCCAGAGGCTACTGTGATAGGCTGGCCAACTGTAGAAGGAAGTGGTTTTTCTTCCATGCACCCCACAGATGTGAGAGCCATGTCTAAGGCATATTTGGCCAAAATTGCTAAACCCAGCTGAGCATGGTGGATCATGCCTATGATCCCAGTCCTTGGGAGGAAGAGATGAGAAGGTTGTGAATTGAGGGTGACCTGGATTACATGGTAAGGGGCCTCTTTGTTTTGTTTTGTTTTACTTACACATCCTCTAGAGCTCACCCTCCAGTTTCTCCTCCTCCTTCCTCCCTCTTCCCTCACCATCACCTCCCCTGTGTATCAGTTTCTAGATTCTCTGGTTCCACGCTTTGCTTTGAGGTTTCTCCCTTACCTCTTTTCTGGATATCTGTAGTTCTAATATTCAGAGCATTTAGCATTTCTTGGCTCTTCAAAAGGTCTCCTCATCTCTTTTGGTTCTGGATCAGCCAGTGTGAGTTTTAAACTCTAGGTATTCCTTGAGGTCTTACCCTCTTTCTTTGCCAGGATGTGCCAGCCTGTATTACTATCTTGTCATGGTGTTTGTGGGAAAGCAAGATTCTTTCATCACTGAGAAAGACTTCGTGCTGAGCTTGGCTCTGGGATTGCAGTATCTTCCATGAGTTGAGTGAAAGAGTAGTACCCACCTATTAGAAATTTTCACTTTTGGTTTCATTCCTTATAAATGAATTCATTGAGATTCATGCTTACTGGCTCCCTCTTCCATTCCTGACATTATGGTTTGGGGGCTATATTTCTAAGTAATAATAGTCTCAATTTAATAACTGGACATTAATAGCTACGGAAATGAATACATAATGACCAAAGAAGCTAAAGGGAGTAATACAGTGACAGCGGTGTAAAACACAAGAGCTAACAGCCTGGTGGAGCAGGGGAGGCTTGTGTCTAAAGACAATGTTTGGATTTAAACCTGAAGGATGGGCAAGTGTTAACTGGGGGAGGACAAAGGGACAGCATATTGAAAAGACTTATGGGAGAATCAGAAGACAGGAGGTTGGTTGAAGATAGTTCTTTGGCTACAAACGATGGGACACAAGGTCTTAAAAATGGATGGATATTTGGGCCTTTATTCTTACAGAACTGGGAAACCATTCAAGTTTTTTTTTTTTTTTTTTTTTTTTTTCTGGAGCTGAGGACCAAACTCAGGGCCTTGCGCTTGCTAGGCAAGTGCTCTACCACTGAGCTAAATCCCCAGCCCCATATATATATATATTTGGTTGTGAGCCTAGCCTTTAACGGCTGAGCCATCTCTCCAGCCCCCCTTTTTTAAATGCTAGTCTTGTTCAATGTTTCTCTCCCTTCCTTCCTTTTTTTTTCCTTTTGAGGTAAGAGTCTCTTGTAACTCAGGCTTGCCTTAAATTCAGTATGTTGAGGATGACTTTGAACCTCTGATCTTCCCCACCTCCTTCCAAATCCTGGGATTACATATGTGCAGCACTATGCCAGTTTATGTGGTACTAGGGATCAAATCTTCATGTATGCTAGGCAAGTACCCTAACAGGACATGTGAATTCAACTTTCTGTGTATTTAAGCAGCTAGAACCATTTTACATTCCAAACGAACTCAACAAGTGTTATTCCTTGGAGAGTGGGCTTTCTTCTTAACTCCATAAGCCATTATTATAATAAGAGTTAGACATGACTAGTCAATGGATACATTTGTCTCATTGACTTACTTAGAAAAAGTGATTTTTAAAAAATGTTTCTTCTATGGAGAGAGCTCTTGTAATCTGAAACTTCCATTTCCTTCCTTCCTTCCTTCCTTCCTTCCTTCCTTCCTTCCTTCCTTCCTTCCTTCCATTTCTTTTTCTTTTTTCTGAGACAGGGTTTCTTTGTGTAGCCTTGGCTGTCCTGGAACTAACTTTGTAGACCAGGCTGGCCTCAAACTCACTTTCTTATGTTTAAAACTGTATCAGCATTCTATGACAATGTTATTTATATGTAAATTGTATACCACAAATAAAATAAAGTATGTTTTTCATTTAAAAATTAAAAAAACGCTCTACCAATTGAGCTATATCCCCAGCCAAGCTGCCCCCAAACTCATGTATCTCCTGCCTCTACCTACCAGTTTCTGAAATTACAGACCTTGTTCCAACACACCCAGATTCATGACATTTTTCTAAATTATTGAAAGTGTTTTTACTGTTCTACCCAGCATTTTCCTAAAGCAGATTTATTGTTGGAAGTTTGTTTTACAAAATAGAAAATGATAGATTCAAGTCTTTCTGGGAACAGCAAGAGAATTTTACAATGCTCGTCATTTGTTCTTCATTAACAGATAGGTTTTGAAATAAAAAATAATGAAGTAACAACTTGCATTGAATCCATTTTGTAGTAATTTGATTATGGAATATGATTTATTGTGAACCGAGTATAAGCGTGTTGCTCTAGCAAGGCATTAGGGCAGTAGACATGGGGGGAGAGAGAAATGTGGAAGTGAGTTAGCTAAACAGAAGAATGCCAGTAGGTGTGTAGGGGAAGTGATGGGGGTCAATATGACCCTGGAATATTGTATAAAAGTATAAAATTATCAAATTTAGAGGTTTTAAAAATTGTAACAGATATAAATTTTACGGTGCTTTTAGCTTTATGTACTGAGCTAGGAGTCGTTCTGGCCGTCGCTTGCATGCCTTAGACACACATGTGGTGCACATGGCCAGGTTCAGAAGCAATAACTGTGAATTTGAGACTTAGCCTCAGGAGCTACTTTGAAAGAAACCTTATGACCCATGCAGACCTCTTCCACTGTGTCTTCGTCATGTTAGCATTCTGGATCTCATCAGTGTTAGGCAACATTAGTCTTCAGCTTTGGGGCTAGAAGCTAGGTTTTATATACATGAATATTCAAATTAGATCATCAAACACATATCAGACACATGTTAAGCAAAACCAAAGCTGCTGCACATGGGTTTCGATCAGCAGAAAACTGCAAGTTGTTCCTCCAAGCTCTCGCTGTAAAGCCTGCAGGCTCTTTGTCATAGGAGAAAGTGTCTTCATGGGGATGAGTGATGGGCTAATAAAAGGGAGTTGGCAGGTGGCTTGCATGCTGCTATTTGGTCCATCAAGTGTTTGGCATATATTACTTTCTGTCAGAAAATGGGAACCTGTCACTTTCAGGGCTGTAAAATAGAGATTGTTCTCATGTGTACTAGAGAAAGCTTTGTGGGTCTGTCAGGTTAGGCTCTGTTATTTCAAGCCAAGTCATGATTGGCAGTCCTGGCTATAGCCTGTCTCCTTGGCAATGTAGTTGAGCTTTTCTCAACATAGTGTTACATGGTTCCTGGGTTGCTTTGTCACCCAAGTGTAACAGGAATATTAAAAGTTCTTATTAATGAAACCAAACCCGAGGCCAGTTATTGGGGTGATTGCTGGAAGATCAGAGAAGCAGAACAAGCCATACTTTTCTCACCTCACCAGATCCTTAGCTGGTCTTGTTTCCTCAGACTGCAAGCTTCTGAATCCTCATCCCAATGGCTCTCAGCTGAACTGTGCTCGAAAGCCTGAATGCTTAACCAGCCGAATGCTTTACTCACTACATGCTTTTTACTCCCCTAATTCCTGGTCCTCACGCCTTATATACTTTTCTCTTTCTGCCCCCACTCCCTGGGATTAAAGGTTGTGTTTCTGGGATTAAAGGCATGGGTCACCATGCTTAGCTGTTTCTAAAGTGGCCTTGAACTCAGAGATCCGCTTCTCTCTGCCTCCCAAGTGCTGGGATTAAAGGTGTGTACCACCACCGCCCAACTTCTGCTATAGCTTACTCTTCCCATTTTCTAGCCACCAATTTTGGCTTTGTTCTAGTGGCTGTCTGTTCTCTGACCCCAGATATGTTTATTTCAGGGAACACATAATATTTTGGGGAACACAATACCACCACACCCAAGTTTGAGGCACTACATGGAAGGGAAATTATGTAGAAATGTCAATTGTATAGGTTTGATAATATTCTTGAGTGAATTGTTTAGTTTTTTGTTTTCTTGCATAATTGGTGTTCATATCATGTTGGTGGACATTCCAAATGATTTCTGTTTTTTTTTTTTTCCTTGTATGCGTATCCTGGCTGACTGACTTCTTCCCTTGATTATTTAATTACTTATTTAGTCAGTTTTTGAGACAGGATTTAAGTTATCCCAGGCTGGCCTCAATTTGCTCTGTAGTCTAGGGTGACCGTCAACCAACTTCTGACTCTTCTTTTGCATCTCCCCAGAGCTGAGATTACAATTGTGTGCCACCACTTACAGTTTATGAAGTACCAGAGATTGATACATGGCTTGATGCATTCTAGGCAGATTTTCTGCCAACTGGGCTACATCTCCAGTTATAAACTTATTTTAATATTCCATTGCTTATCAGTGGCCTCTTAAACTCTTAGGGAAGACTACTTTTGTCTTCTAGGATCCATATGCTTTGTGAGACTCATTATGGATCATAGATACTCAGAAAATGGCCTTAAACATTGACATTTATTAGAAGTGCACTCTTAGTACCACCCAAAGCCTACACAATAGGAGTGTGCATTTTAGCAAGATCCTCTGGCATCAGGATGCATGTCAGGATATGGGAACAATGCTGCTGGTAATAAGCATGGTTAAAAAAATAATCAGTTCATGGTAGAAACAATGCGGATATGGCTTTCAGGTTCAGATACATTAGATTTAATGATTCAGTTCCTGGAAACGTGTATAACAAGTTCTAGTGAGGAAAAAGTTATGTTGTGCTTCATTTTCCACCTCCTGTGTCTCTGTTGAGTCTTTATATGACATGGGAATAGTGAGGGGCAGGCAGACTCCATGCCTTTGAGAACCGTGTGATGCCTTCTCTATTTTCAGTTACTTAATAGGGCTGCTGTTCTCATGAGTCTCCAATGAGGTGTACTGCTTTCTCCTCCCTACCCTCAACTCTTACTGTCTTCACTTCTGTTCACTTCCATGTCTTTAATTCATGCCTTCAAAGAATTACTCACTAAATACCAGTGGGGCAGGCTCCAGCTTCCCCCAACGGTTCTGTTTACATAATAGAGCTGGGTCCATAGGACATGTAATACAAAATAGTAAGAGACTTCTGGGATTTGCTAGGCCTGCAAGCACATCAGTACCATTTCCAGCTTTCTCATTATACTGCATGTTTGGAAACCACCACATAGCTTTGATCTTGTAGTAGATTATGTAAAGCACTTCACGATCTTTTATTTTGCCATGCAGCACATGAATTTTGCATTTGCTTTTACTTATAGGGAAACCAGGCTATTTTTTCCTCCAGCAAATGGCTTTTCAAGTAAAATGAATGTTCACTCAAATTAATGAACACCCAGAGGTGGACTTTGAGGGTGGAAGTTAGCAGCTGGCCTTGGCCTGTGGCAGGGGCTATTTGCTAGCCGCTTCATTCTGCTGTTACCATGTAGAAATTGAGAACAAACAGCAAATACCAGGAAGGTTTAAATGCAAAGTAGAATTGTGCTTTTTCAGGTGAACACAGCATTTGCTTTGAGGTAACCAAAGCAGCTTATTTTCTCTTTCTTGAGATTTGTCCCACTTACTCATCTCCTCTCTTCCATTCTACGTTAGAATGTAGTACAAGTGCAATCCTTGATACAGTGCTCTGGGACAGCACTCTTTAATGGGATGACTCCTGAAAAGGATCGGTAGATGCTTGTATTTTTTCCTCTGTCCTGTGTCCTTCTGTGACTTTGCGGTCAGAATACAAGTGGTGGGATTGAGATGAGTCAATACAGTACTTGCCATGCAAGCATGAGGACTGTCTTGGATCTCTCAGAACCTATGTTAAAACAAAACAAAACAGTCAGGTATAGCAGAGGTGGACACAGGAGGATACCTGGGATTCAGTGATCAGCCTTCTGAGTCAGTGAGCTCCAGTCTCAGAGAGAGAGAGAGAGAGAGAGAGAGAGAGAGAGAGAGAGAGAGAGAGAGAGAGAGAGAGATCCTTTTCAAAAAATAAAGAGGGATTAAGGAAGACATTCTTGCTCAGATCTCTGCCCCCCCATACACACACCACACACATACCACACCATACACACACACACACACACACACACACACACACCACATCACACACACATACCACACACACACACACACACACACACACACACACACACACACACACACACACACACACACACACCATACACCCCCCCACACACCATATATACCCCCACACAGCCACACGCACACACACACACACACACACACACACACACACACACCATATATACCCCCACACAGCCACACGCACACACACACACACACACACACACACACACACACACACACACACACACACCATATATACCCCCATACAGCCACACACACACACACACACACACCACATATACCCCCACACAGCAACATACACACCACACAAACACACACACACACACACACACACACACACACACACACCATATATACCCCCACACAGCCACACGTACACACACACCACATATACCCCCACACAGCAACACACACCACACATACACACACACACACACACATACACCACACACACACACACACCATACACCACACACACACACACACACACACCATATATACCCCCCCCCCACACACACACACCATATATACCCCCCACACATACCATATATACCCCCACACAGCCACACACACACACCACACACACACACCACACACACACACACCACATATACCCCCACACAGCAACACACACCCACACACACACACCATACACCACACACACACACCACATATACCCCCCCACAGCCACACAGCCACACACACACACACACACACACACCATATATACCCCCACACAGCCACACGCACACACACACCACATATACCCCCACACAGCAACACACACCACACATACACACACACACATACACCATACACCACACACACACACACACCATACACCACACACACACACACACACACACCATATATACCCCCACACACACACACACACACACCATATATACCCCCCCACACACACCATATATACCCCCACACAGCCACACACACACACACACACACACACACACACACACACACCACATATACCCCCACACAGCAACACACACCACACACACACACCATACACCACACACACACACCACATATACCCCCCCACAGCCACACAGCCACACACACACACACACACACACCACATATACCCCCACACAGACACACACACACACATACACACACCACGTATACCTCCACACAGACACACACACACACACACACCACATCACATCACACACATATACACACACCATACACCACACACACACACACACACACACACACACACCAATTGGTTATATATTTTTAGACATTAGTAATAGACCTGTTAAATGGGATGATACTTGGTGACAGAATAACCGAATCACCTCCTAATCAGTGTCTGTTTAGTTCCTGAGTCATTGTGGTAGCACTTTGTTTGCACCACCACCATTTAAGAGACTGAAAGGCTTGCCTAAGGTCACATGGCCTCGTGTATGGCAGAGCCAAGATGGCAGATTCTGCTCATTCTTTTTTGCAGGGGATATGGGCTGGTCTTGATCTTGCTATGTAACCCAGGCTGGCCTTACTTTGGATCCTGCTCAACTCCACACTCCTGCTTCTTGGCTGAGTCACAGTCTCTATGTCAAATCATCCTGTCCATCACCTTTTCCTGTGAGCATGTTTGTCTGTAATCCTGCTTCAGCAATTGGTTTGGATCCTTGTTGTGTTTCCAAGTATTGAACTGATAAATGGTCTTGCTGTGTTTTAAAGCAGCCCAGGATCTTCTTAGATAGGATCTGCCACTGTGTGGTAGAACCAGGGTGACTTACCATCGACTTGCACCCAGTTCAGTTATTGGCATCTTTCCCTGAGTTGGTTTTAGACTGACATGCATGCCAGCCTGTAGGACCTGTTTCATTCTTGAAGATGTTTGATGTCCTCAGAAACAACTGGTTTCTTGGCACTTTTGGTGATTGAAACTGTGTGAGAGTGTGAACTAGAAAAATCCTGCCTTTCATTGATAAATGTTTGCCTTTGGTGATAGCAATGAGAAAATTGATGAGCTTTTAATGGTCCTGGCCCTTCCCTTTCTCCAGCATCCAACTTCCTTCTTGCAGATTAAAAAGCACTCAAGGAACTGACCCTGTATAGCTTTTTTGGGTGGCAGTTCTTACACCTGGATCATGTTCTAGGTTCCTTTCTGTTCCTGTGATTAAAAACAAATGAAAACACCCTGACCAAAAGCAACCTTGGGGAGGGAAGAGTTTTTAGTCTTCCATCCTGGGTTTTAGACCATCTTTTGGGGGAAATTAAGGCAGGAACCCAAGCAGCTAGTCACAACACATCCAAGGTCAAGCAAAGAAAGAGTAAGCATAGCCTTCTTTGCTTGCTTTCTCTAAGATAGCTTTGTCCTCTCTTATACTGTAGAGGACCCCTTCACTGGGGAATAGTGCTTCCCTCAATGGGCTGGCTCTTCCTGAATGACTTTCCCTCAAGTGATTCAAGGTTGTGTCTAGTTGATGGTCAAAACTAGCTTAGCTCATATTTAATATTTTTTTTTAGATATTTTATTTTATGAGTATTTTGCCTGCATGAATGTATATGCACCATTAGTGTGCCTGGTGCCCATGACAGTCAGAAGATAATATCCAATTCTCTAGATCCCCTGGAACTGGGGTTACAGATGGTTATGTGTCACCATGTGGGTACTGGGAATGAAATTTGGGTGTTCTGCAAGAGCAGCAAGTGCTTTTCACTGCTAAGCTATCTCTTCAGCACCTTATACCTCAGATAATTAATAGGTAACAAAGACCTGTTTTTCTGGATCTCACTTAGCCCAGCTGTGTGGAAGCTCACTTTTCTTTCTATTTCTCTCTGTAGGATGATGAGGTAGTTCTGCAGTGCACAGCGACAGTCCACAAAGAGCAGCAGAAGCTATGCTTGGCAGCAGAAGGATTTGGCAACAGACTTTGTTTTTTGGAATCTACATCCAATTCCAAGGTGGGTTGAAAGCTCTCAAGGCTGATGGAGTATTCAAGTTTCACTCACGGCAGTGAGTTTGTGAGTGAGCACTCTGTTGTCTTCTATGGAACAGGCAATTTATAAATTAAATGGGGGTAGGAAAATGTTTTCGCTTCTTAATTTTGCAGAAAATCGGGATGTACTTGTTTATAGGTGTAAAAAAGACCCTGGTCCACCATGGCTGTTCAGTAGTGGAGTAGCAAATGTGTCTCTATAAGTGATGTGACTAGTGAATGGAGAATGGCCTAGAAGCAAAGCAGAGTAACAGGAATATAGAGATCAAGAGCGGTCTTGTGTTTTCTTCTTTTTTCTTTTCTTTTTTCTTTTTTTTCTCACAGCACTTTGCTTCAGGAAGGCTTTTTTGAGATAGTGATGGTTGAACAGGCCAGATTGAAGTGACTAAGTTCTTGAAAAAGTCATGCAACATCTCTTGGGCAGGCATGAGGACTGCTTAACTAGCACAAAGTGACCAGTAGTAGTAGAGGAAGTCTCTAAGGATGACCTGAAGCCCGGGATGGGGAGGGGTCCAGGTTTCTTTGTAATGAATGCAAAGTCAGGCAGTGATTCCATTTGTTTGAAGGGCTCTAAAGATTCTCATGGATCTTACTGAGATTTGAGATGATAGAGAGTTAGATTGGAAGCTGGGAAGGAGCAGGAAGGGGCTTGCTTTGTCTGATTGGCACCTAATTCTTCCTCTTACTGGGAGCTATGGCTGTGGGAATTGTGATTGGATTTAGACTATGCTCCAAGAACACCCTGGGCCTGTTGATAGGTAAGTTTGTGAAGAATTGAGGAAAGAAAACATTTCTGGGAGTCATAAAATGAATGAGGAACAGCCCTTGCAGTGATCTCTTGCATAGCACTTTTGGGTTTATAGCATTCTTGGTGTGTACAATCTCATTTAAATTCTACCATAAGAGAAAGTGTGTATTGTTGTCATATTCATTAGACAAATAAAGAACTGGAAATAGATATCAAGTCCTAGATATGAAATAATTAACATGACTTCAACAACATTGTCGGCAAGGGCTGTGCACACTTCTACCAAAACTTTTGGTTCCAAATATTTGATTAGTCCTTTATGCCACATCACCTTTTAATTGTAAAGTAACAATGAGTATATAAGGTATATTTATTACAGTTATTTATGCCAAGTGAAATTCTTAACTTTATAACAATCAATGTTGGATGTATTATACAACTACTTAGATTTTTTTGAGAGAAGGACTCATGTAGTTAAGTATATGTTAAGGATAGCATACTCTTCTTTAGATATTTTTTGAGAAAAGGTTTCATGTAGCTTAGGCCAGCTTTGAACTTGCCATGTAGCCCAAGGATGCCCAGGAATGTATGACTCTTCTGTTTCTACCTCCTGGTGCTGGAATTTCAGGTGTGCACCAACACAGTTGGTTTCTGCAGTGCTAGATTTGAACTCAGAGCTTTACAGATACAAGATAAGCACTCAGACAACTGAGCTTCATCCTAAGTCCTCTCCTTACACTTATTTGAATTTGACAAATTTTGTTGGAACATTGTCTAAGTTATAAAAACTATTCTTTGAGAACTAGCATCTTCATGTTTAGCATTTTCTTTGGTTTCTCACATTTTTGTGGTGGCTAGAACAAGTTTCTTTGGTTAACTGACTCTTTAAAAATACTTTTACCTTTTTGTGTTTACCTACATGCATGTATGTGCATCATGTGTGTGTTTGGTGCCCTCAGAGGTCAGAATACAGCATCAGATGTCCTGGAACCAAGTTACAGGCAGTTATGAGCTGCCATATGGGTGCTGGGCAACAAGCCCAGGTCCTCTGGAAGAGCAATAAGCACTCTTAACCTCTGAGCCATCTCTCTATCCTTGTAACCCAGCTTTTGACTATCCTCATTATATCAAACATTGTATTAGATGATAGTTTTGATTCTTTGTTAAAGAAATTTGTTTCTAATAATAAAAATTAATATTCTGGATTAGGGAGATGGCTCAGTTGGTAAAATGCTCACACATACAAAGACCCAAGTTTCATTCCCAGAATCCACATATAAAAGTTTCAAATGGTAGTGCATACTTGCAGTCTGGACATTGAGAAGGCAGAAACAGGTAGATTCCTGAAGTTCAATGGTCAGTCAACCTAACTTCCTTGAAGAGCTGCAGACTAATGAGAGACCCTGTCTCAAATCCTAAAAAAATGTGAACAGCACCCAAGGAATGACACCCAAGGTTGTGTTTTGCTCACCTCACATAGTAATATATACTCAAATTAATATTCCTAGTTCAATCATGGGTATACCAAGTAACAATCAAGCATTCACATAGGCCTAAGATTGAACTGTTTAGTTCTTAGCAGGGAAACATTTGACTCTGTGTTTGCTATAGATGATCAAATGAACTGAATATATAATCTTTTTACTTCCACAGTACTTACATTCTTCCTTCTATGAAAGAATGTAGTATGAAAAGTTGCACTGGTTATTTATAGAATGCAGAATTAAAGATAAAACTGATGTTGGGCAGAGCACTGAGCTGTTTTCTTACTTTGTTACAGTGTTAAGTCTTCTTCCTCTCCACCCCTCAGGTAGCTGGATCATTGGGCATGTCCTTGTCTTGCTTCATTTTGATATGCACATGCTCCCTTATTCTTTTCTTTCAGCAGCTTTTCCTCTTTGCCTTTTTCATATGTACTTGGGGCTCTGGGCTCCAGTTTTTAGGTCTTAGCGACTTTGAGATAAGCCGATTGCTGCTAAAAATAAGGAGAAAGAGCTTGTCCATCAATGTCCACCTAAAACAGCCTCTTCCCAGTCACATTTCCCAAACTGCCACTGTAATTCCCACTTCAATGTTTTTTTTTTCTTCCTCCCTAGTATGTACCATGTAGTTTATATTCTGACAATCTTTACAGGACATTGTAGCATTCATGCTGATGTTCGTCTTGTCTTTATATACCAAGCCCTGGATCTTTGGGGACCAGATTTAACTCCTTTGTTGTCTTTTGATTTATGATTCTAATCTGTAAATATAGTGGTGGTGCTGTATTTTACCTGAATGTAGCTGGATTTGACTTTCATTAGTGGAAAAATGGGATGTAGTTTTCCTTTCTCCAATTGGTGTCTCCTGCATTTATCATGAAATAAGGAGCATAGAATGATTGTCGGCAATAACCAGTCAGGTTCTATAAATTATATATGAAGGCCTGGAAGAAGTCCCAGAAATAGCTCAAGCCATAGCATCTTTCCATCAAAGGCAGGGTTGCCTTTCTTGGGGGAAATTGTACATTATGCTCCTAAGATGTTTATTCAGGCTCATCTTCTCCTGGAAGGGAAGATTTGAATATCAGTGTAGGTTTTCCCGCAAAAAGTATAAATGTTTACATCTGATGACATGATTGGTTATTCCTCATTCAACATGACAGGTATTTGCTGTGTATTCCTTATACAAATGGCATTTCATTTTTTGCCTCTATAGAGTTGAGAAGATGGGCTTTGATTTTTGGACAGCAACTTTGAGGAAGAAGTCAATTATTAACATTTTAGACAGTTGGGGGCTGGAGTGGTGGTTTGGTGGTTAAGAGTGCTTTTGGCTGCCAAAGACAGCTGAAGTTGGTTACCAGTACCTGTGTTGAGAGTCTCACAACTTCCTATAACTCCATCTCCAGAAGACCGGATGCTCTCTTCTGTATTCTTTGGGCACTTACACACATGTGGACATATCCCTTGATTGCTGCCTACATAAATAAATCTTTAGGAAAATTTTAGAGAGCTCAGTTGGGAGAGGCTCAGTTGATAAAGAGCTCACCATGTCAGCATGAAGACCTGAGTTTGAGCCTCCAGAATTCACGTGGCCAGTGCTTGAAATTTTAGGGCCAGAGACATGGAGCCAGGCAGATCCCTGGGGATCATTTCCGGCTAGCCTAGCAGCATCCAAGTAAAAAAGTGAAAGACCCTATATAAAAAAAAGCAAGGCAGATGGCTCCTTAAAAATCACATTGGAGATTGATCTCCAGCCTCCATAGCACATATGTGCCTGTGCACCACCATGTCCCTACACACACATAAAAATATTAGGGAGATACCATATTATCAGACAGTCATAGTTTTTTAAAATCTTAATTATTTTTCTTCATAAAAACAGAATTACATAGGGGATAAAACACTGTTTCCACACCCCAAATAACACATAAGGCAAGCTCAGTGGCTGGCATTCTTATGGCTGGTATCAGTGAGTGAACAGGAAGATGTGGAGGAGAGATGGCATTTGTATTTTTCCCCAATCTGGTGACAAGAACACATTGGAAAGCATAGTTGACCAATGTGAAGCAACAGTCATGTCCACAACACATTTTTCCCCAGAACAAAAGGTCCTTATACCTGAAAATTAAGAAATAAATTAGGAAATAAATCTTGTGTCAAAGGAGAAGCAAAATAAAAGGAATAGGAAACTATGTTTCTTATATACAAAGATAAAACATGATGTTTTAGAATATATGTAGTGTTGTAAAGAAGTGAAGATGATATTTATAGCATTAAATTCACATGTTCTTCCAAGTGAAAAAAAATGAGCAACTGAGTAGAAAAGTAAGAAAAGAGCAGCAAAATAACCATGAGAAAGCAGCACCATGGAACAGTAAGGTTAACTGATGGGTTAGTTAGCTTAAAAAACTGGTTCTATGAAAGAAGTCCAGTAGAAAAACCAGTAATAAATCTAATGAAAAAGGACAAGATCTCAAACAGTCAAATGTTAAGTTTCATATAGGTTGAAGGTGTTAATAACCCAAACAGTGGAAATTTAATCATAAAAAGACATTTACCCACTTGTATGCCAATGAATTTGAAAATATTCATGAGATGAATAATTTATAACCCAGACTAGCCACAACATAATTTATAACCCAGGCTAGCCATGACTTACTACTGATCTTCCTGAGTCAGCCTCTCCTGAGTGCTGGGACTACAGATATGCACAATATGCTTAGGGCCCTAGTCTATTATTTAAAAATAGAATGGCCCTATGCAGTGGTTCATACTAGAAATCTTACTACTTGGGATACTGGGACAGGATTGCAGTGAGTTTGCAGTCAACCTAAGCTATATAGAGAGTTCAAGGAAAGTCTAGGTTGCAGAGTAGGACCCTGTCTCAAAGATACAAGCAAAGGTGCACTTCTGTGCTTAGCTATTTGTGTGTGTGGATTCTAGGGCTTGACCTGAGGTCCTGGAGTTTGCAAGGCAAGCACTCTGCAGCCTGAGCCATCTCTCCAGTCCTTGACGCACCTTTTATAAAGGACACATCCATGTGTAGAATGTAGACTTCATCACTGAACATGGCCTGCCCTGGCTGGCTTTGCAGATGATCTGATCATTATAACAGAAAATCCACTTCTGACCAGTGGCTTACAAAGGGGCACATCCAGGGAAATGGGACAGTTCTTATTTTCTATTCTTCTTCTCACTTACTATGACTTTGTGATCTGCAAGATAACTCATTGAGCAAAACCAGTTCTCCTAATGGGCCTTTGGTAAATTTGCATTGCTCAATGGTGTTGACTTGAATTACATGAAAAGACTACTTATGGCTGATGTTTAATAACTGAAACCAGGCATATTTAATCATGAGATAACTAAAAACAAATACTCTATTGTGATTTCATAGAAAGACCAGAATAACACTAATGAACACAAATGGTTCAACACCCTAGCCCCTCTGTGAAGGATTTCTATTAGTATTTGGTTTTATATTTTCACTGGAGACTGATCTATTTGGCTCTTCAGTTCTGTACAGGGGGACATTTATAATAATATGCCATGGCGAATACTTATCTTCTCATATGGCGCCATGTGCTGCTGTCTTCACCTTGTCCAGGGATCTAAACCTATGGCAGCGAGCACTTTAGACATAATGAAGTAGGATTGGTGAGATGGCTCAGTGAGGAAAAGTGATTGCTGCCCACTAAGCCTGACCAGCCAGCTAAGTTTTATCCCTGGATCCCAGATGGTGGAAAGAGGGAATGACTCTTGAAAGTTGTCTTCTGACATGCTAAAAATTTTTAAAAATCATAATGATATATCTAATGTATCAAAGCAAAAAAGGGATAATTCTTAAGCATGAGTTTATCATATACAAATTTAAAATAGTAGGAAATACCACAACACTAGGAAATAATTTTACCTCAAACATAGTAGATCTAGTGGAACCCCGGGACTCCACAGGAGCACAGTTTGGGAAACGCTGTTATATACCAATGTAACCATCTAATCCGTAGTTTACAGAGTAATCCAATCTTAAGAAATTTGCTGTAACAAAGACTTGCTCTTACTTAATGATCTTATTGTGATGAAGTATCTACCTGATGTTTGTGAGCAGAGATAGTATGGGTGCTGCCAATCTTTCTTTAGACTGTCAGCTCCCAAATAATGACATGGAAACTTCTTATTAATTACAAAAGCTTGGATTTAGCTTAGGCTTGTTCCCTAGATCTTATAACTTAACTTAACCTGTTTATATTAATATGTGTTCTGCCATGTGGCTCATTACCTCTGCTCAGTATAGTACATTCCACTTCCTTAGTGTCTGGCTGGTGAATCCTACTTCTCTTCTTCCTAGAGTTCCTATCTCTGCCCAGAAGTCCCACCTATCCTCTCCTGCCTAGTTATTGATCATTCAGCTCTTTATTAAACCAATCAAAAGTTCTTTTCACATAGTATAATCAAATATCCCACAACATATAGGGGTCTTATGGATTCGTTGCAGCTAAAGATGTCACAGACTCTGTGCTGCCTATACTAGCCCTTTTCCACAGCACACATAAACACTACTGTTAACTTTATCAGTCTTTCAAGAGTTGACAGTGAACTCTTTCCAGGGTGCTGGAGAGATGACTCAGTGTTAAGGAACACTTGTGGCTCTTGCAGAGGACTTGGGTTTGGTTTCCAGCACCCACATGGTGGCTCACAACCATCTGTGACTCCAGTTCCATGAGATCTGCCTTCCTGTTCAGGCCTCTGCAGGCACTGTACAGGATGTGTTGCACATACATATAATGCAGGCAGAACACCTATACACATATATTTAAAAAGAAAGAAATCTTTCCATTTCTTGTAGTTTCTCTGACATCACTTTAATTACAAGTATTTCTTCCCATAATGGGACATGAAAAAGCAGAATTTTATCTCTGGCGACTTCTCATTTCAGGATATTATCCACCCCATCAATAATGCATGGGGCATCAATGATGCATGACAGTTGTGCTATTCCAGATGAACTGTTCTTCTTATTCAAGTGGGAAAATTTGAATAATAAAAATGTCAGTATGAGATAAATGCTGGATGATGTAAGAAAGGTTGGCTTTAAACATAAGGTTTGCTAAGCATCTTAAACTTCAGCTGCTTCTTTCACAGCATGTTCCCTCTAACATTTAATTGAAATAATAAAACATGGTATAGAAAAACAAATATGAGTGTTATTGTAGTTCTGTTTATTTATTTTAGATTTTAGGGAATTTTGTTTCTGCAGAAGTGACAAAAAGAAAGACCAGCATATTGGGGAAGAATGTGAAATTTCCAGTAACCACTTTTGTTTACCAATATCCTTGTGTTTTGTTATATATCGCTTATTTACCAGTATTTTGAGAGGAGGGGAAGGTAGTATGTGTGGCAGAAAGAAACATCTCCACGAGGGCTAAAGAGATGGCAGTTAGTAAAGTACATGGTTTGTGAGCTTGCTTCCCAAAACCCCTGGGAAAAAAGCTGGCCATGCTGGCATGTGCTTGCAATTCTAGTGCTGGGGAGGCAGAGACAGGCCCAGCTCTGAAGCCTGCTGGCTGGCTAAACTGGCCTCCTACTTGGTGAACTCCAGGCCAATGAAAGAGAGCCTGTCTCAAAAAATAAGGTGGCCAGCTTCTGAGGAATGGCAGTCTACTGTTGTTTTCTGGTCACACACATATGTGTGTGTACACACCCAAGAAAATTTAGAGTAAGTGATTTTGTGCTTAAATCACATTCTGATGGAACAGAAGGTTTGTAACATTTGATTGGGGGAACAGATTATTACATTGTACTAGAATGGAACTGTGTGTTTCTGTAAGTTATAGGTGAATCATTCCTGCTAGAATTTAAACACTCATTTATACTGCTACCCAGTTAGGAAACAATGGCTTCAAAAGGATATACTTGTAGAATAAGATGACATAATTGAAATTCTCCATCTAAGAAATATTTTATGGAATATTTAGATAATAAATGTGACATCAGTATATTGCGTTATAAGTTGAAGATTCATTCCCAGGAACTTTAATGGGTTTTAAAGAATCCTTGTGGTGGTTAAGAAAGGAGTACTCTATTTCCTAGTGAGTTTCTTGCAAGATCTAGAAAATGAAATAAAATGAAAACTTTAGAAGAAACAATTTTACCCATCATCTGGTGGAGGTCTCTACTAATCGTGGAGCAGATGGGACTGCTTGGAGCAGATCCCCGCTGGAGCTTTCCTCTTGCTAATGAACTTTCTCTAAGCACTGGGAGAAGATTAGCAGATGCTACAACCCACCTGGTCTGTCTGCTGCATACCCAGGTGTCATGCTGGCAAATGAAGTGAGCAATGGGGTTATGTTCTTGCCACCTCATCCGCCGGCTCAGTCTCTGCCTGGTGGTATAAGCTTTGGAGAGCGGGAAGATGAGGATAGCTTGTTAAGTACTGGTAGCTTTGTTCTGCCCAGTAGGTACTCAAGCCTTTGGGAACATCCTTCCAGCACCTCATGTGGGACTGGCTATTTGATGATAGTGAATCTGTCCCAACACTAGAGAACAGATGTTTGTAGGGGAAAGAGAAGCTTCTTGCCCCACCCCTTTTTCCATTTCTCATGTGTGTTGTGCATGTGTATGTGTGCATGATTTTTGAATGTATGTTTATGCACATAGTCTCCATAAAATAGCATACTCTGGGTATTCCCTATCTTTGCCTTCCAAGTCTGGAATTATACCCAGGATGCCACACCTACCCAGAAATTACATGGGATCTGGGGATCTGAACTCAGGACCTCAGTCCTGGGATGCCCTAAACTACTGATGCCATTATCTCCTTGTCCCGAAGTTGCCAGTCTTTGACACTAAGATCTGAATTTGAAGAATAGCACTGTTGTGGTAGGGGCTTTTGTGCTTCTTCCTTTTTAGATCTCAGAGTGTGGCTCAGCTGTGGTAGACACATAGCAGCCAGTGGAGCTGGCTTGGCAGCTTTTCCTGGAAAGATCCAGAGAGTAAATATTTTAGATATCTTGGGTCATGTTTTCTTCTCAACTCCGACATTTAGCCCCAAAGCAGCTGTAGACAGTATGCAAATAGATAAGCCTGGCTGTGAGCCTAAAAACTGTACAGATGGGCACTGAAATGTGAATTTCAAACATTTTGTGTGTGTATGTGTTTGTCTTGTACATGTGTGAATATATGTGCATGGGAGCATGCACAATGTGTATGTACATGTAGGTGGAAGTCAGAGGTCAAGGTCAGTTGTTTTCTGTGGCTCTCCAACTCTCTCTCTCTCTCTCTCTGTCTCTCTCTGTGTGTGTATGTAGTGTCTCACTGAACCAGGAGCTCACTGATTGGTTGGGCTAACTATCCAGTGAGCTGGAAGCTTCCTCCAGTGGCTGCTTCTCCAGTGCTGGGATTGCAGGCCTGTGCTCTAGCTCCCAGCTCTTTACAGTCTCCTGGGGATCTGAACCCAGGTCCTCCTCATGCTTGCATGACAAACACTGAGGTATCTCCCCAGACCATCACCCCCCTTACATACACACAAAAGAGGAAACTATTCCTATTTTATGAGCTGTTAAAAAGATGCAGTGGCCATATATGGTACACTGAAGCAGCATAGCTATGTCTGCTCTAATACATGGGAAACAATGCATTTCTAAAGAAGTAGCTGGAACAAATGCCATAAAACTAATATGCCAAAGTATAACGGAGGAAAACTTTCATGTCAGTTAAAAATTCTTATCCCGTCATAAAGCTAAGAGAGAGAGAAAACTTCTGCCTCGAAGTGTTAGTTGAGTCTTATGACAGTGGAGGAATAGGTCTTGATGGATCTTCTAGGTGGATGGCAATTAATGAGTTAATGTTTTTGAAATTTGAAGGAGACCAAATGGATAACACTTGAAGTATATAGATTATAAATATAAATAGAGTTTGGTGCAGAAGCAAGCAACTGCCAAGTGTTCTATTGAAGGATATGGTGGGCCTTCATACTCTGTCTCCAATGTGTTAATTGAAAGACACGGAACAGTGGGCAGTTCTTGAATATTGCATTGTATATCATATGCTCTGCACACTGATATGGTACTTTGAGACATGCTTCTACATTACCCAAAGTATAAACAACCCAGTTCAGTTCTCCTAAACACAAAATGAAACTCTGTGCCTTTGAATATGCTCCACTTTTCTTTCTTCCTAGAAGACCCTTGCATATACTTCACTTGAAGGAAGCAGACTCCTTTATTCAGCTGTTAAACATGGCTTCCTTTGTGAAGCCTTCCTACATCTTTCTGAAGAACCTGCTGGCAGAGACAACCACTCACCTTTCTCATCTCAGGAACTAACATACTTTTGAAGAAAGTAGATGTTCAATAAATATATAGATTTTTAATTGTCTTTCGTTCTTTAGACCCATAACAATATTTATAGATCAATTCTGACAGTTCATTAGTTCATGTGGCTTTGGAAAGAGTCTCTTGTATTCTCCATAGCACACTGAGATTGCCTTTCTGCTTTGTGGAATTAATTGAATATCTTTAACATGAATTGAGTAAACACATTTGTGGCTACAATAATGCTTAATGCTGCACTGATTGACTATGGGCTTGGTGCAACCCACTTGCAGAGATATTTAATTTACTGCTTGATATAAAGAACAAATCTCTATTGTCATACTTACACTTAATGTAAAAACTCAAAGGCTTTACAGAAAAATTCTGAAAATAGATAATTATAAAAGTTCCATAGTCAGGTGGTGGTGGTGGTGGCGGCGGCGGCGGCGGCGGCAACGGTGGTGGTGGCGCACACCTTTAATCCCAGCACTTGGGAGGCAGAGCCAGGCAGATCTCTGTGAGTTTGAGGCCACCCTGGTCTACAGAGCAATCCAGGACAGGCACCAAAGCTACGTAGAGAAACCCTGTCTTGAAAAACCAAAAAAAAAAAAAAAAAAAAGAGAGAGAAAAAAAGTTTCATGATTAAAATGCTAAGATCTTTTGCTAGCATAACTTTGTAATATCTTTCCATAAAAATATTTCCGTTGCAGACATTTACATGTGATAATGAAGATCATGAAATTACATTTTAATACAAAATGTAACAATCCTTTTGAAAAGTAGTTTGTTATTTCTGATAAAATCAAACTTTTATGACATAGCCTGGCTATCCACTTGATCATTTATCAAAGAGTTATTTATCTGCTTCTACTCAAAGTCTTGTCCAAGTGTGTTCAGGTGCTTTTTCTCATAACAGCCTCAAATTGAGAAGCAACCCTAATTGCCATCAACTGACAAAGTGATATTATGTAGTAAGAAAAAAAAAAACCCCTATTCATTTGCTTCCATAATTTGTTTCTGTAATCACTAGGGTACTGTCACTCAGGGCCTCAAGGGTCCTAGTCATGGATTTTCAGCCCTGAGTGACATCTCCAATTCCAAATTTACTTATCTGTACAACACAGAGTCCTTAGATAAAAAGACAGATGCAATGTCCAAGAAACAAACAAACAACAATAACAAAAACAACAACAAAGACCCAAATGTATCTCTGTTGATAAGGAGGATGAACATGAAGGATTGGGAGGAATAGATGGGAATTTGCGGTAGAGAGAAGTGTTTCTTCCACAAAGTAGATGAACCCATTGCACTTTGCAAATTTGGTAGTTAAACAATAGTTGTGAAGTCTGAAAGTGCATCAGATTGTGTGACTTAATTGGTGAAGTTTATTGCTTGTGAATCATACTTAAATAAAACTGATTTTTAAAAAGTTCCAAGAATCATAAACATCAAAGTGAAACCAACTTTCATTCTCAACATTAAAAGGAGAGACTTCTGGATACCAACAGGTAGTGTAACACATGAAACAAACAAGCAAAACAACAAGACAGAGCTCAGACTGGGAAACAGGGTTTTAAATTGTGCACATAAGACATGCAGAATTTCACTTTGGAGAAGAAACAGAGGTCTCCTGTGAATTCATAATGAAAAAAGAGAATCTAAGTAAAAAAAAAAAAATACTTCAAACATTTGAAATTTCTCCAAGAGAGGTAGCTCACACAGCTTCCTAATGTTTTGAAAGATGTTTGGTGGTGTTTGGGGTGACCAGTAAGAAAAGGAAAACCAGGCTGGAGAGATGGCTCAGCCATTAAAGGCTAGGCTCACAACCAAAAAAAAAAAGAAAAGGAAAACTGTATTTTGATAAACTATGTGTGACAGCGGCAAAAGTTTGCAAGGGTGGTTCTGTAACACCGTGACAATGGGAATCCTTATACATTTCTGATAGGACTGTAAACCCGTAAAACCTCTTTAGAAAGTAATATAGGGGACACACACACACACACACACACACACACACACACACAAACACACTCGCGCTCTCTCTCTGTGTGCGCGTGTGTGCATATGTGCGTGTGTGCGTGTGTGCGTGTGTGTGTGCGCGCATGTGTGTGTGTGTGTGAGAGAGAGAGATAGAGAGAGAGACAGAGACAGAGACAGACAGAGACAGACAGAGACAGACAGAGACAGAGACAGACAGAGACAGACAGAGAGACAGAGAGACAGAGAGAGAGAGAGTCAGAGAGCGGGGGGGAATTTTGTGAATGTTTACAATGTATTTGACATCTCCACCCTCCTGGTTTTCTCCCACTCCTCCCTGACCCTCCATGCACTCCTGCTGCAGGCTGTAGGAATACATCATAAGAACTCAGCTGGTTATGGCAAAGTCACTACCTGGAGGGATCAGGGAATTCCTCCAGAGGAAGCCAAATCCCAAGTAGTTTTTGGTGTTACTTGGCTTGTTATATATCAGCTGTATTCTGTTATGAAAATCATGTGTGCCTTCATAGTTTTCCCAATTGACTTTTCCCTAAGAAGGACTAACAGTGTGGACTGGTCACTCTGGACATATACATTCCAGGAATTTGGAGAACGGCCTCAGGAAAGGCTTTCTCTGGAACCAGATATCTCTCTTAGCCACTTTCAAGGACTTCAGGAAGCACCACCCAGGTGGGTGACCAACTTCTGAGGACTAACAATAACAGCCCACGTACAAGTCTCCTGACTTAAATTCCACAAGGAGACACCACCCAGGTAGGCACCCAACTTTCAAGGACTAACAGTGATAGCAGCCCATATACAAGTCTCCTGACTTAAGGTAAATTTCACAAGGGGACACCGCCTAGGTCAAGTGGACATTAAGTAATAGCTTTACACAATTTAGCTTGGACCCTCCCTTTTTTTTATACCAGGACTTCCAGGGTACAGGACAGAGAAGAGAAAAGAGAATGGAAGAACTAGATGGGGTAAGAACTTAAGAGGAACAAACTGAGATGGGGAAGAACTAGAAGAGAGTACTAGAGGAATGAGATGGAAGATAAGGAAGAGCCAGATGGGGAAGAACAAGATGAGGAAGAGCCAGAGGAGAGAGAAGGAGATGGGAGAGGAGCTGATAGGGAAAAGAACTAGATGGATGAGAACCTAGAAGGGACAGAACTAGATGAAGGAATTAAGATAGAACCTAGAGGGGACAGTAGTTAAATATAGAGAGAAATCAGGCAAGAAAGGAGCTAGATATGAGAGCAGAATAGAAGCTGTGTAGAGAAAAAACTATCACAGAATAATAAAGTGTATGAACTAAAGAGTTTCATGTACATAGGTTCATTTCTTTTCATCAAAGATTAATTATCAGCTGGTTGTAGATTCTTCCTGGACTCTGGGAGGGGACTATTGAGGGGCTGGACCCCTGTAGTCCCTGATACATTCCCCTCCCATGCTCTTTTTTTGTAGCTTACTGAGTTCAATTAGTGCTGCTTGTATACATGTGAATGTGAGGCCACCCATCTACCAGGGGCCATGAAGAAAACTGAGTATCCTTACCCAACAACCATGAAATTTCAGTGTCCCCTCAGCTAGAGATGAGGCCTCTTGAGCCCTTCCCCTAGCCACACTGGAATACTGGCCTGCTTGATCTTGTATGGGTCTTGTGCATGCAACCACAGCTTCTGTGAGTTCATGTATGTCTTGTCATGTCTAGGCGACACTGCTTCATAGCAGTGTTCCCAAAGCTCTGGCTCCTACAGTCTTTCTATCTTTGCTTCTGCAATGCCCTCTGAGCCTTGGAAGGGAGAGTGTGGAATATAGATGTTTCATAGAGGGCTGAACATGCATGCCACAGTCACTTATAGACCCTCCTAGACACATATTTGTTCTGGATCAGCTTGCTCAATATGTGATCATGAAAACATGTGCATACATGTTGATGCCAATTTATTTGTAATAGAAAACCAAGATCTAGTAAAAGGAACAAGCCCAGATGATGATGACATCAAATGCTGGTGAAGCTGTGGCACAGTGGGGGCAGGTGTGCTGGAGGACTGTGTAACACACTTACATCAGTTAAACATGCCTTCACTGTGTGATTCAGTTACCATCATCCTTGGGCAAATGACTTGAAATGTAAGGTCCTGTCGATACCTGCACTTGAATGCTAATAGATGCTTACCTAAGTCATAAGTCTCCAACCTTGGAAGCAGCCCCATGTCTTTTAGCAGGTGAACAGATGAACTTTGGCATACCCAAACAGTCAGGGTATGATTTAGCACTAAAGAAATGAGCCTTAATCTGAGAGAATATGTGACAGAACCTACAATGCACATTGCTAAATGAAAGAAGTCAGTCTGAAAATGACTACACCTTATGTGTTGCCAACTACATGATATTCTAGAAAAGGTCAAATTGTGGGGACAATAAACAGGTCAGAGGTTGCTTGGAGTTAGTAGGGTGAACAGGAAGCAAACAAGAGGCTTAGGCAGTGTGGACTGGTCTGTTGATGCCAATGTTGGTGAGGTGTAAGTGATAGGGACAGTGAAAACATGGGAGCACTCTCCACCTTCTTAGTGTTATTGTGAAAATAAAACTACTATAGAAAATTAATCCATGTGGAACATGAACTAAACAACCAACAGATATCTCTAAATATTCACCAAACAGGAATTAGCGTATATTTGTCATGCACATTGAAACCATAAGCATACATGTCAACAGTAATCACTCAAAAGTCAACCCAGAGTGTATATAGACATATGCCTTGTTATAGTATGTATGTCATGTTAACATATGCAGGATAATTCTATATAGGCAGTTAGGATATGCATGTATAAATATCTGAATAAGTATACATAATGGTAAGCAGTAATTTCAGCAGAAATTATGGCATTTCTTCAGGATGGAATTAAATAGAGGGTGGGCACTTAGTTTGCTTCATTTCTATGTGAAAGGACTTGATCTTTAGCTGGCTGTTAGGATAAAGTTGCTGATTACAGAGCTGTGTATGTGTATGCACATTTTAAAGATTACTTATGTGTATGTGTAGATGAGTGCTGTGCCTGCAGAGGCTGGAAGAAGACATCAGGTCCCCTGGAACTAGAGTTACAGGAAGTTGTGAGGTACCTGACAAGCATGCTGGGAAACCAGACTCAGGTCCTCTGCAAGAGCAGCAAGTACTCTTAACTGTTGAGCTGCCTCTTCAGCTCCAGAATTATTTGTATATATTTTATTTTGAAAGTACTCCATTCAAAAGAGGCTATGGACAATGATGCTTGATTTGCAGTTGGATTTTTTTTTTAAGAGAAGCATTCAAACAATGAATCTAGGAAGCTCTAATGGAATATATATATTGCAGTATTAGGTTTATACTTTCAAGGTTGTACCTTCAAAGCCTCCAGAAGAAATTGCTTTACAATTTTGTTGCAAGTCCAAGCTTAGTGTTGAGGTAAGGGAGCCGACTTGCTGAAAAGAAATAGAACCAAGAAGAGCTGAGGAAATTTGCAATAGAGCCTACCCTGCAACACAGAGTCCTAGCAGGCTGAAGTTTGAGCTTACTCTCTGTTCTGGTTACTAGAAACTAAAGTTTACTCCAGTATTTTAACTAAAAGCCCCAATTTACACAAAGCCCATGACTAAGTCCGTGTTCCAGAGTTGATATGAGAAAAATGAAAGAAAACCTTTCTTCAGTTTTCTCTCACACATCCACAAAGCACTTTACATAGCGGGTGATTGGAGGCCTATCTCAGTACATCGGGCATTTCCCCAGTGACACCAATAAAGAAAGCATGCTGTGGACATCGCTCTGTGTAAATAAAATATTGATTGGCCAGTAGCCAGGCAGGAAATATAGGTGGGATAAACAGAGAAGAGAATTCTGGGAAGTGGAAGGCTGAGGGGAGAGAGCTCCCAGCTGCTGCCATGACAAGTGAGATGTAAGGTATGGGTAAGCCACAAGCCGCGTGGCAAGTTATAGATTAATAGAAATGGGTTAACTTAAGATAGAAAAAGTAGATAACAAGAAGCCTGCTACAGCCATACAGTTTATAAGTAATATAAGCGTCGGAGTGATTATTTTATACGTGGGTTGTGGGACTGCGGGGGCTTGATGGCACCTGGAGAGAAGCTCTCCAGCTACAAAGTCATCCTATGGTTTAACTTAGTTTTTACACTCTTTACCTTGGGATGGCCTCAGATCATATTTATTGAGAGCTCAGTTTCACAGGATGCAATATCAGATGCCAGGGTCCAGCAGCAGGGCTGACACTGATACATCTGAGGGTTACCCAGGCTCTTTTCATAAGCTAGAATGACTCAGAAATCAGATAGTGTCTTCACTGATACTTCCAAAATTAATTTTTGGCTTTTATTCTTTGGTGTTGTCATGTGTGTATGTAATGAATTTTAGTTGTTTTTACCCCCTATGATCTCTCATCTCCCTCTCTTTCCCACTGAAACTCTTCTTCCCCACAAGTCCCTATCCTTTATGTCACTGGCATATACATTGCTATTGGCAGTGAACAGCTGTTCAAAACACAAGCCTGTGAGGGGCCCTTCATAGTCAAACCATAGCAGTTGACAGCATAGTATTGTGGCTTAATGTTATGGTCAAAGAATGCAGAAAGGATATTTAGTAACTTCACAACTCTGGAAATTCTGACTGTGGGCACAGTGACTCTGAGAGTGTGGCAGTGCCCCAGGACAAGCCTTACTGTATTTCACCATCTGCTCTGTTGTCAGTTCACGTAGTGGTCATCAGTGCCCCTGATACATATGGACTGATCTTCTCACTACAGAGTGAGCCAGTCACATCCTTCACAAGTTACCCACACATTACCTTGGTGGTTTCAGGCTTAGGAAATAATACAAAATCATTAGAGTGGAAGAACTGAATCCAGGCTTATCAGAGCCATCAATACTGGAAGGAGGATGCCTTCTGTTAAAATTTCAGCACTTGCTGGGGTGGGGTGACATACACCTTTAATCCAAGCTCTAGGGAGGCAGAGACAAGTGGATTTCTGAGCTTGAGACCATGCTAGTCTCCATAGTGAGTTTTGGGTAGCTAGGGCTATATATAAAGACCCTGCTTCAAAAAACAAAACAAAACAAAACAAAAACCAAAACAACAAACAGACAAGTGGACAGACAAAAATGAACCAAATTAAGAAATCCTAGCTTCTCATATATTTTATTCTTCTTTTAAAAGATTTATTTTATTTTTAAAAGTGTGTGTGTGTGTGTGTGTGTGTGTGTGTGTGTGTGTGTGTGTCTGTATGAGTGCAGTTGCCTGTGGAGTCCAGAAGGGGGCATTAGATCTCCCTGTGGCTGGAATTCTAGGGGCTTGTAAGAGGCCCAACAGTGTTGGGAACTGAATACAGATCCTCTGCAAGAGTTGTACTCACTCTTAACCTCTGAACTATCTTTCTACTCCTATCTGTCTGTCTCTCTGCTTCCTTCCTTCCTTTCATTATTTCTTCCTTCCTTTCTTTTGCATCTATGTGAAATTATCTCTATAGTCATATCTAGGGTATGAGAATAATATTCTAATGGGTTTTACATATTCTCATCTGAAAACAAGTAAGAAAGGAATGATATTTCACCAGTAAATTAGCATTTCCTGCCCAGTTTATCCTTTCCTTGGTTGGTCTAAATGATATTTGGTTATATAACATCCATTATGTAAGTGTCCCAAGGATTTCTGCTGGTTGACAGCAATTCCACACTTGGAGTATGTCTGATTTTGATGTATAACAACAAAATACTCATCTGCCTTAGGAGGGATCTGTTAAGAGCAAGTTCCTATGTGAACTAAGTTAACAGATGTCATGTACTTAGAACAGTAACAGGCAGACAAAGCAGAAGCTTGGTGATGGTATTTGTACTAGCTGGTTTTAGGTCAACTTGACACAAGCTAGAGTCATCAGAGAGGAAGGAGCCTTAATTAAGAAAATGCCTCCATAACATGGTCGGACATTTATCAGGACTATTGACTCCCAATGATGACAGGGAGACTATTCATTAGGAAAACTCAACCAATGGCTTAGGTTTGTTTCTAACTAGCTCTTATAACTTAAATTAACCAATATCTTTTAAAATACTTTCTGCCTCATGGCTTTATTACCTCATCTCCATGGTGCCCATCCTGTTCTGCATCTGATTGGTGACCCTGCCTTCTTCTTTCCAGTGTTCTCTCTGCCTTGAAAATCCTGCCTATGAAAGGCATTTAAGGAATTGCTCAACATCTTTAGTCATCAGGGAAATGCAAATCAAAACAACTCTGAGATACCATCTTACACCTGTCAGAATGGCTAAGATCAAAAACACTGAAGACAGCTTATGTTGGAGAGGATGTGGAGCAAGGGGAACATTCCTCCACTATTGGTGGTAATGCAAACTTGTACAGCCACTCTGGAAATCAGTATGGTGGTTTCTCAGAAAATTGGGAATAAGTCTTCCTCAAGACCCAGTTATACCACTCTGGGGCATATACCCAAGGAATGTTCAATTTTATCACAAGGACACATGCTCAACTGTGTTCATATCAGCATTATTTGTAATAACAAGAACCTGGAAACAACCTAGATGCCCCTCAACTGAAGAATGGATAAAGAAAATATGGCACATATACACAATGGAGTACAACTCAGCAGTAAAAAAACAATGATATGATGAAATTTGCAGGCAAATGGATGGAACTAGAAAATAGCATCTTGAGTGAGGTAACCCAGACTCAGAAGGACAAACATAGTATGTAGTCACTCATATGTGGATACTAAATGTGAGGGAAGGGATGGCTAGACTGCAACCCACAATTCCAGAAAGGCTAGCTAACAGGGAAAGACTCTAGGAGGGACACATGAATGACCCTGTGAAGGAGAAGTGGATGAGATCTACATGAGTGGACTGGGTGTGGGGGTGGCAGAAAGCCAGGAGTGGGGGAATGAGAACATAGGGAAATGGGGGGAGGGTCAAGCTGGAACTGGGACAGAGTGGGAAGGCAGGGAGGAAGATACCATGATAGATGAGGACATCGTGGGAATAGGAAGAGGCAGGGTGCTGGGGAGGCTCTCAGGAATCTACAAGGTTGACCCCACCTTGTTCTGTTGGCAGTGGTCCAGAGGGTGCCTGGACTGGTCTACTCTAGTGACCAGCCTAGCAAATAACCTTGCTTTCATCATAAAGCCTTTGTCCAGTGACTGATGGAGGCAGATACAGAGATCCATGGCCAGACACCAGGTTGAGCTCTGGGAATCCAATTGATGAGAGAGAGGAGAGGTACTGCAGGTGAGGGATGTCAAGATCATGATGGGAGAACATGCAGAGATGACCAGCCATACTAGTGGAAGCCCATGAACTATGGACTGGTAGCTGTGGAGCCCCCATGGGACTATACTAGGCCCTTTGGATATGGAAGACAGTTGTTTGGCTCGAACTATTTGGGGGACACCCAGTCAGGGGGATCAGGATCTGTCCCTGGTCCATGGGTAGGCTTCTGGAATCGGGTGCCTGTGGTGTGACACTTTGCACTGCCTTGGTGCAGTGGAAAGGGGCTTGGACCTTCCTAGGCTCAGTGTGCTGGGCTCTGCTGACTCCCCATGGGAGACCTTGTTTTGGGGATGTGGGGATGTGGGGTGGCTTGGGAAAGAGGGCTGGGGGGTGGGAGGAGGGAGGAGGGAGATCTGTGGATAGTATGTGGAGTGAGTAGAAAAATTTTTAATAAAGAAAAATGAAAAAGAAAAAAGAAAATCCTGTCTAGCTATTGGTCACTGAGCTTTTTTTAAAATTAAATTAATCACAGCAACATATCTTTACACAGTGTAAAGGAATATTCCACAACATTTCCCTCTTTTTGTCTAAAGAAAAAGGAAAGGTTTTAACTCTAACACAATAAAACTATAAACAGTAACAACAATTATCAAGTAAGAATTACATTTATGGGGTTGGGGATTTAGCTCAGTGGTAGAGTGCTTGCCTAGCAAGTGTAAGGCCCTGGGTTCGATCCTTAGCTCCAAAAAAAATTTACATTTATAATGTCCAGTCCATTTGTATTTGGCATATTTAGAGAAAATATTCCATTACCTATAGTAACTCTTGATGAGTCCAAAGTTTTATACCTAACTACTTTTTATCATAACTTGTATTACCATCTTAAAACTATCATTTTAGATTTCAAAACATCTTCTTAAATAAACATTTTAAGCTTTTATATTCCTCAACTTTATAAACTTTACATCTCTTATGTAAGTTCCTTTTCTGAATTTTGTAATAAGAAAAACTGTAAAACTACAACTTTCTAGTCATCGACCCCATCAAAGACCTGAGTAAACAGTAAGTATAGAGTAAGCAACTTCCAAAACTAAGAAATAACAGAGACAGCTGGCTGCCTGGACAGTTACCCCAGGGTTCTTCTGTAACATTAGGGCATCCATCTTTTGCCTATAGGTCTAGAATATCTGACAGACTTTTCTGTGAAGCAGGAGTTTTTGAAAGACTGTACTACTCTGGTTTGCCAAAGTTTGGCAGTCACTTTCTTTTGTGTCCTGCTTGTCCAATTTGGACAGCATACCGTCAGCAGTCAAGGCAAGGGTAGTTTCCTGTCCAAATGGCTAGCTTTGCCACAAAGAAAGCAAACTCCATATGGGAGATTCTTTGATGCCCATTTTCCTTTTATGAAGTAAATTGGTGCTGTCAGAAGCAGAGGTGTCTCACTGTCATGAAAAACCTTATATTATCATAACATTTTAAATGCCTCATTCTGTATGTCTTTGAAATGTTTGGAGATCACCCATCTAAAACATATCTCTTTATGACCTTGAAATATACCTGACTATAAGTTTGATTATTATCTAGCTACTAAAGTGTATTTTTTAATTTTTTTCTTGATGGTTTCCTTTTTTAATTTAAATATATTTATTTATTAAAAATTTTTTCATTTTACACATCAACCCCAGTTCCCCCTCCCTCCCCTTCTCTTGCCTCCTCACCTCCCTCACACTCTACCCCCATCCACTCCTCAGAGTGGGTAAGGCCTCCCATGGTAGTCAACAAAGTTTGGTATATCAAGTTGAAGGAGAGCTTAGCCCCTCCCCATTGTATCAAGGCTGAGCAAAGTATCCCACCACAAGGAATAGATTCCAAAAAGTCAGTTCATGCACCTGGGATAAGTCCTGGCCCTGCTGACAGGGACCCCACAAACAAATCAAGCCACACAACTGTCACCCACATTCAGCGGGCCTAGTTCAGCAGGTCACCTTACCCATCATGGCGACATCTGTCCAGGCCACACAGGCGTTCTGTCTTAGGTTGGTGAGTGCCCCCCAGGAATTACCAGTCTCTGAATATTCATTTTCATAAAGGCTCAATCTTGTGAGAGCTGCAGAGTTATGCCAGCTAAGCATTTTCATTCTCACAATCCTATTAATGCTGGAGCAGTACCTACTTTTCAGGAGTGGCTCTGTGCAACATTTTTTGGCCTCCTAAAATTCATTTAGCCCCCATTGAAGATCCCTTAAAATTTGTGATTCTGAATGTAGCCATTATGAGACGATTAGTTCTGCTGCTTGTGAGCTGCCTGTTTTTCCTTTATGGTTCTTAGTTGTTCTTTTGCAGAGTTGCCAGCTTAAGTCGTGCTGGGATCAAGAATAAGGGGCCTTGGTGGTTCGTGTTCCTGGAGTTGTGTCCATGCCAATGGATACCCACATGCTCCAGAAGAGAATTTGACATCACTGCTGCCATTGTTGCTGTTATAACAGTGACCACCGCTACTACTGTTTCTGGGATTGCCATTTCATAACTGGTTACTACATCTAGCACAGTGGAGACTCTGGCAGCAAAAGTAGCTATCACAGTTAACTATTTTTTCATTCTATTGGGCATGACAAATTTAAATCAATAGTTATATACATTTTGATTAGCTTTGAAAGTTATAAATTTACAAACTCAAGTTCCATTTGCTCTCAGGATACCATCTTACAAGGACTCCAATTTGCAGTAAGGCTTGTTAAGGAAGGGAATGGCTCAGTTGCCTTTAGCCTACCGGCTATGGGTGGGTTAAGACTTCTGTGGGTCTTTTCTGTGTTGAAAACACAGATTGCAAGCCTAGGGCCACTTAGAGTTTTATGGCAACAGTTAACTCTTTATTATCCTAAATAGCTTTCAAGTACTAAACTTTACATTTTTAAATGAGCTGCATAGGTATAATACCTTAAACAAGAAATAGAAATATATAATATAGTATAACAAAATAACCTTCAACTTGTATCAATATACAAAATTTCATACCAATATAAAATATTTGAGACAAGTGGTTGCTCAAAAGTAGACTCAACATCTATTCTATCCTTTTATCCCATCATTTCTTTACTATATCCCCGCTTTTACTTTTCAGAAGAAGTCCCTGAATCTAATCTCCTTTGTTCAATTTTTTTCCTGACCATTGCCAGTAACAACCTGTATCCAAACCCTCCACTAAATAATGACAAATATCCATGACCTACTGAATAACCTAAAACCACCCTCCCCTTCTCTTGGGATGTGGGTATTGTATTCTCTAGACTGCTTCCTGCTGTCTTGGGGTGATGAAGTTTTGGGGGGGCCCTGAGAAAATTAGGATAATGGTCAAGTCCTGGCTAGAATAGTCTATGAGGCTAAACCATCTCAGTCAGTAGCTTTGAAACTCTTCTGGATGCAGAACCCTGAGTAAACTATAACAGAGGCATTCTAAGAAACTGGATCACCTGGGCCACCTGTTTGCATTGGTGTCTAGTCTCCTTGTTCTGAAAATACATAAACTTTCAAAGGTAACATACATATCTGTGTTAACACAACTATGGACTCTGCACTGTACATAAACCAGCCAAAGATGATTTTTGTTTGATGTTTGAACAGGTAAAATATATGTCACTTGTCTTGTGTGTTTTTTTTAATGTTTATTTCTTTATGTTTGTTGCAGTATTTTCAGGGGGTCTCCTCCAATCAGATCTGATCCTCTTTAACCTTGAGTAAATCCACAGCCTTTTGTTTCCTATGGAAACAAAAGCATAACCTCTCTCCCAGCTCAACACATTTTTCATTCTAAACTTCCATTCTGAAGCCAAGACATCACTAAAGTATATAGCTGGTTTAATTCAGCTGTTGCTTCCACAATCCAGTGTCTCTCAGCAGCTGTCAGTCTCTGTTTATTAGCATTTCAAAAATCAAAATTAACAAAGCACTATATAAGATCCAGATACTCTGTGTATTTTCCATCTTTATGTGCCTTTTTTTTTTTTTTTTTTTTTTTTTTTTTTTGGTTTTTTGAGACAGGGTTTCTCTGTGTAGTTTTGCACCTTTCCTGGAACTTGCTTTGGAGACCAGGCTGGCCTTGAACTCACAGAGATCCTCTTGGCTCTGCCTCCCGAGTGCTGGGCTTAAAGGCGTGCACCACCACCGCCCGGCTGACTTACCATTTTTATATTATATTTTCTTTGTAAAGACTTTATCTTATTATTTATAAACTGTTTTTTTTCAATGACTGTCTATACTCATTTTCTTTCTTTTTTTAAGCCCACACATATTTTTTAAACACACTTTAACCTGTTTAGAGGTTTTTCTCCATCTGGATCTGTCTTTACTGAGTACCTACAGGGTTCTGTGACAGCGTGAGACAAATCTTAAACTCCCATGTCAGCTGCTGGCATGGCTCAGCTTAGCATATGGCCCTGGCAGCTGGCTCCAGCCTGCAGGCAGCAGCTGGTAGTGGTACCTCTGTATTGTCACTGAGCACCAGCTCATCTGAGAGAATGCAGGACTAAGAAACCACATCCGGCTCCTTGTCTAGAACTTTTCTTAGCTTTCTTATGCTCTATGTTTGGATATTTGAGCCCCCACATTGGACACCATTTGTAGGCAGATTTTTCATCAGGACCATAAGCTCCCTAATAATGACAAGGAGACTTATTATTAATTATGGAAGCTCAGTCAATGGCTAGGCTTCTTTCTAACTAGCTCTTATAACTTAAAATAACTCATATCTTTTAATGTACTTTCTGCCTCATGGCTTTATTACATCATCTTTGTAGTGCCCATCCTGCTTGCTCTGCATCTGGCTGGTGACCCTTCCTTCTTCTTCCCAGCATTCTCTCTGCCTCAAAAATTCTGCCTAGCTATTGGCTGTTTAGCTTTTTTATTAAACCAATCATAGTGACATATCTTTAGACTATGTAAAGGAATATTCCACAACACCATAAGATCGAGCTGTAGGCATTTTCTTAATTATGATCAATGGGGGAGGGCCCAGCCCATTATGGGTGGTGCCACCCCTGCTCTGGTGGTCCTAGATAAAGCAAGCTGAGCAAGCCAGGGAGCAGGCCAATATACGGCATCCCTCCATGGCCTTTGCATCAGATCCTGCCTCCAGGTTCTTGTCCTGCTTGAGTTCCTGTCCTGACTTCCTTTGGTGATGAACAGCAATGTGGAAGTGTAAGCCAAATAAACTCTTTCCTCCCCAACTTGCTTTTTGGTCATGGTGTTTTGTTACAACAATAGAAACCCTAACTAAGACAATATTACCATTATTTATGAGGATAGTCTTAAACATTTTAGTTCTAGTCAGATCTACTCAAAAGCACAGAGCTCATGAGAGGCTGTGGAGAAAGACACATTGAACACTACATTAGTAAAGAACACATGAAAAAAAAAAAAGGCAAAGAGCTGCTGTTTCCCCTACCTCCACCCTCTGACCACTGTACTACAAAGAGTCAAAACTTGACAGCAGTTAGATCTGTCATGGCCTTGGCCCCAGATGTTCAAATCTCCTAGGAAGCTGTATGTGACTTTATGATCTTGATTACATCTATTGTCTATGTATCTATGCCTCACAATAGAGGCTGTTGCACTTGTAAGGTTGTCAGGGTCTGTGAGACACTATGGGATGAAGGACAAGAGCCAGGGATTTAGCTAAAAAGGATTAGAATGTTATATAACACATACCATCCTTGAGAAAGTATTTCAGTCCCTCTTTGGGACTTTTATTGATGGGAGATAGCATCTGGAGTCCTATGGAAAATTTAACATAAACTGGCTGAAATCATGCTCGGAAATTGTTTTTGTTTCGGCTCCTCTCTCTTCCTCCCATTTCCTCTCCCTCTGCCTCCCTGCCTCTTCCCACATCCCTCTTTCCTCTTTCAATCCCTGTCTCCTCCCCTTCTCTTCCCCTTCTCCTCTTCCTTCATTTACTTATTCTTTTTTTTTTTTTTTGGCTGTCTACCAGATTTCCACGAGTGTCTGGACCAGATCACAGTGTTCTACTGCAAATATAATTTTCAGTCCTTTTGAGAGATGGCACACAGAGCTTAATAGCTAAAATTCCAGTCAGAAGGATGATCAGTCAGCAAAAAGATGCCCTGTGTTTCGATGTGCATTTTCAAAGGCCAGTTGCTCTCATAGGTCTTGGTTTGGCAGCTCTAAAAGTCAGCATTAGTTATGTGGTGGGGGAGGCTTTACACTCTCCTGAAAGCATGTGGATGGGTACACGTTCAACATTACAAAGAAAGTCAAACAAAAGCTACCCACTTCTCAGACAGCTCTACTGTGCCAGGGGTCACCTGTGCTATGAAAAGGCATTATTAGTTGATTGAATATGTGTCATCTCCACAGGAGCAGTGTGAGCTCATTAGTGTTGAAGGTGTATGAAACTGGAAAGGGCTCAGCAGCAGAATGCTTAAGGGTGATCCTGATGCTGTTGTCCTGGGGCTGAGATGCAGGTGGTTCATCCAGTTGCTAGCGTGTCACCTGGGTTGCTTGCCTTTCATCTCTGTGGCCTGGTACTGGGTTACGAAGGAATCGATGTTAGCTTCTCCAGGAAATGAGGATAAGCTAACAGGCATTTTCTCAGGCCCAGAAGTGTGCTTGATTCTTCTTTCATCAACCACAACCACAAACTGGGGTATATTATGGATGAAATGAATATCACCTGGGCTTAGCTTGGGGAAATCAGATGGATAGTTACTGTAATGGAGGATATTACTAGCTGTCTTTAAAATTTTTTTTCAGTTTATTTATTTGTGTGTGGGTGTAAATGGCTCACATGCAGAGGTCAGAGGACAACTTGTTGGAGTTGGTTCTCCCTTTCAACTGTGTGTGTCCTAGGCATTAAATTAAGATTGCCAGGCTTGGTGGAAAGTTCCTTTATCCACTGAGCCATCTCACTTGCCCTGATAGTAACTTTCTTTTGTACCACTGAAGCTGGTAGTTTCTTACATTGTCACTCCCATCTGTCATTGCCATGGTACAGAAAATCCCCTTTTTTTTTCTAGAACTTCTGAAATAGAATCCTTTCATATTACTTCTACTAATTTTTTCTAACTATGCCTAGTGATATCTTAGTCATCAGACTCAGTCTCTGGCTTCTTCTTCACCCTGTTTGACCTCACTATTGAATTTGCTCCTTTGAAAATGAGGTGTGCCTCTTTTCCTGTGATTGTCTACCTGCCTACTGCCTTTTCTTGCTTCTTCTTCCTTGTGTGTGTATGTCTGTGTGGACATGCACATCTGTGGGTGCACATGCACATCTGTGGGGCTCAGAGACTGAAGACAGTTGTCTTCCTCAGTTATCTGCTTCAGGATTTCCTCACTGTTCCTGGAGCTCAGCGATGCTGTTGACCTGGCTGCTCAGCAAGTTCCAGGGATCCTCTGGTCTCTACCTACCCTTCAGTTAGCATCACTTAATGTGCTGGCATCTCAGCATGGGAGGCAGTCACATCTCCTCCTGGACCAGACAGGCATTGCTTCATCATGTCTGATATTGTCTCATGAAGACTGGCTTATTCCGAAGCCTAGGGTGTCTTCAACATAATTCATTACCACCTTCCTCAAATTACTACCTTCTATGATCCTCAGTCCAGTCAATAGTGGCTCTGTCTTAGCAGCACTTTAGCTGTCAAATTCTGGCTTAGTGCCTAGTTTCTCTATTACCTTCTCTGTCCTATTGCTTGTCAATTCTGCTTTCCTTTTCCTTTAATACTGTGCCTCAGAGTTTCAGTGCATGACTCTTTGGCGTGTTGGTGGGGGACTCCTTTTAAACTTGGTCTAAGTCATAGCAGTAGACATATTCTAAATTTAGAGAATTCTTGTGGCTTTGTTAAGACCCTGTGTCCAACTCCTCTCTTCAATGTCTGATGTGTTAAAGTGAATGGAAGTCGAGTGACGAGTTTTCATGTATTGATGCATCTTGTCTACAATGGAAACCTTACGTTATTTAGTGGATCAAGTCAAACAGCTCTTTGCTATTTGCTGTCAAGCATCGTGAAAGTAAGAGCAGCCTATCTCAGAAGAGTCCTGCTAGTGGTTAGATCCTTCCAAAGGCACATGGTCTGTGTTAGTCACCTCAGTGCTCTGACTGAGCCTGATGGGCAAGTGAGAATTACAAAAGCTTAAGCTTAGGTGCATGCAGATATTTAACTTACTGGCCATTTAAAAAATATACGTATTTCTCACCAATGTTGTTGTAAATGATATTTTGTTCCCAGTTCCATCCCATATTGTATTAGTAGTATAAACATTGAATTTTGTGGTGCTGGAGAGATGGCTCAGTGGTTTAGAGTGCTTGTTGCTTTTCCAGAGAACCAGAGTTCAGTTCTTAGCATCCATGTAGGACAACAACTCACAAATGCCAGTAACTCCAGCTGTGAGGCATCTGGAGCCCTTTTCTGGCCTCTAAGGGCACCTGTACACATGAGGTACATATAGATCTACCCATATACACTTAAGAAAGTTGAATTTTGTGTGTTGCTCTTGGTTTTCTTTGTTAGGAGTGTTAGATTCATGTGTGTGTGTGTGTTACCTGGGCCTCTACTGTACATGATTATATGTAGATTCAGTTTTCTTTATTGTCTGATATATTTATCTTTATTTTTTGTCTCTCTTTTCTTTTTTCATTTAATTGTAATTGTAATAATTTTCAGGATATAATTTCTTATCTTATAACCCATTTGTCTCTGAATGATACTGATAGAGTATCATTTTCCAGCCTTCTCAGAGTTGAATTTCATGTACATATATTTTATAAATATATTTTTATACATATGTCTCTTTGTGGCTTTCAGTCTGTGGGATGTATCTTGGAGGGGGTATAGAGTTAGATCATGTTTTTTGAAAATTGTATTTGAAAAAAAATCCTCTGCATTTTGGTTAGCACTTTTAGAATAAGCATATTTCATGTAAATATTGATAATTTTAGTAACATTTGCCATTTGTCATTTTTATTTTTTAAAAATTCCTTTTCTTTATGAGTGTGCACATGCATGCATGTGTGTGCATTCAGTGCACACAAAGTCCAGAAGAGGGTGTTGGATTCCCTTGAGCTGGAAGTACAGGTAGATATGGGCTGACTTGTAGATGAATTTCTAAACAGTCTTATAAAATAAGAAACACAGACCCAATACAGAGGTGCAAGCCATAGAGATTGGAGCAATAGCCACCAACTAACCTTAGCTTACCACCTTGCTGTAGCTTCCCAAGATAACCTCTTCCTGTCTAACCTGCACTTTTATTGCCTCCTATTCTGCCTTCTCATTGACCCTAAGCCCAGCCACATCACTTCCTGGTCACTGCCTGTCTATATAGACCTCCATATCTCTATGGTTGGTACTGGGATTAAAGGCATTTGTCACCACACTTGGCTATGTCCTTGAATACACAGAGACTCTGCCTGCCATGTGATCAGAATAAGGGCATGTGCTACCACCACCTGACTTCTGTTTATGGGTGACTATGACCTCTGATTTCCAGGCAAATAAATATCAAACAAATAAAATATCACATTTCAGCACAAATAAAATGTCATCATACTGACTGATCTGGGTGTTGGGAACCAAACTAAGGTCCTCCACTAGAGCAGCAATCACTTGAACTGCTGAGCCGTTTCCCCATCCCCTTGTCGTTATTCTTATATGCTGGTACATGGATCATACTTAATTTTTTTAAAGTGATTCCATGTGACTTACTGACTCCTCCCTCTCTCCCTCTTCCTGTCTTCTCTTTCCTCCTACCCTCTCTCTGATCTTTCCCTCTCTCCTCTTCTCTGCATATACTCCTTTTCCTTCCCTTTCTCTGTATAGAATATGAAATAATGGGCCACAGCTCTGTGTGGAAGATCATATTACAGATGGCCCCATGTGTATATGTTTATGTGTACTTGTTAATGATGACATAGCCAAGCCGCTCTTCCCCAGCTTTATTTTCTGTTTGGTGCTGGGGCATGAACTAACCATGAGGCAGGAGTTGCCTCACTGAAGAACATCAGCCTTGTTTTCCATTGTCAAGCTATATCTGCAAGAGAATAACAGCTGCTTTCAAGTGCTTTCCCACTAGGTCCAAGTTGCAGGTTCATTTTCCTGCTCAGTTTATCACTGCAGTATAGATCACACATTGCGTTTTTCCTGTCTATGCCAAAATTTTGAGCTAGAGCTGTACATTTTAGAAAATATAGCCATCCTAAGTTCAGATACTTCCCTGTTGAAGGCTACTCTTGCTAGATTTTTATATGCAGCTTTCAGTGTTGAGTAAATTTCCTGGATTAAACTTTTAATTTGTGGACATTAATGTCCCTGGTCAAAGTTTGAAAGGTTCTTTTTATTTTAAGAAGGATTTCCTTGAGTCCTTGTTTATACATAGCTTAGCATTCAGCACTGATGGTGCAGAGACTATGTGCCCTCTTAAGAAGGAAGAAATCCACTCCCTGCAAGTGAACCGCCTGTGTATGGGTAGGATCCAAGTGTGGCAACTGCTGGTTGTCTTTAAGGCTGTAGGCCATCCGTGTGTCTTACATGTGTGATTTCAGTGAGGATCTTTGGAGTCAGACCCATGGCACGTGGGGCCTCCCTCCACTTTTCACTGTCACACCAGGCCTTCTATGGCAACTCCTTGGACAAGGTGTCAGAATTGCTGCCCCTCACAGCCTAGGTGATGCAATGC
Source organism: Onychomys torridus (assembly GCF_903995425.1). Taxonomy (NCBI): domain Eukaryota; kingdom Metazoa; phylum Chordata; class Mammalia; order Rodentia; family Cricetidae; genus Onychomys; species Onychomys torridus. The sequence goes on from NC_050447.1 coordinate 56,068,979, forward strand.
TTTTGACAGACTTAGTTATCTACTGAGCAAGAGGTGTTATGGGGGTGGACAGAGGCAGGGGCAGCCAATGCCAGGAAGGAACAATACAGGTGTCCCACCCAAAGTTCAGCAGTGATCTAAGCCATGGATGGTCCCATATCCTTAAGTGGATTAACATGTCTCTGAAAGTGTTGGGTATTTATTTGTCCATTTATTGTCATTTTTATTCAGTTTTCTATGTTAGACAGTGGATATACTAGCCTTCTCCCTCAGCTGTAGGAAAAAATTCCCCATAAATTTTTCTTTGATGTATCTTCAATTGACCTTTAAAAATATTTACAAATACATATATATATATAGTATATATTCTATACATACATGAGCCACACATACACACATGTATATAATTGTGGATCATATTCATCATGTATCTATCTCCTAGAATTATCTTCCTAAAATATCTCTTTTAAAAGATTTATGTTAATTATGTGTATGAATGTTTTTTCTTCACATGTGTATGTATACCATGTGTGTGCCCAGTGCAGATAAGATCCCCTGGAATTGGAGTTACTGATGGTTGTGAGCCACCATATGGGTGCTGGGAACTGAATCTGGGTCCTCTGTGAGAACAAGTGCTCTTAAACCCTGAGCTACTGCTTATGTCACCCATTGACCTATTCTGAGCCCACTTATTTGTTAGATGAGGTGAAATATTTGTTTAACCAAACTCTACTTCAGATCGATAGCTTCAACTTCAGGTTTCTAGTCTATGAGCTTCAACATGACCCCAGAGTTGTCCATATCTCTCAGATTTAGTCAAAGCAAATCAAGTGTTCATAGTTACAAGTTTAATTCCATATAACAGGCAGAGCCTCTAAGCTAACCTGTCTGCCTTGCCTTGTTTACACTGTAATTCCATTTTGTATCCTTCCCGTCAAGATTCTTCACCCAGAAAACATTGCCCCTTCTACTGCAATGGTGACTCTCTTGGGTATCCAGCTAACTCTGCAGCATAACTGAGCACAAAGGGCAGCTCTTTCCATGCCTGACACCCTTGTTACTGTTTGTTCTTTCTCAGAGGGCCCATTCTAGGACATGAGCTTCTAAAATGGCCCTAGTTTCAGATTCCAAGTTGAGGCAGTGTACCTATGAATGGGTTCTGTCTGAATCTCCTTTTCACAAAATTCCTGGGCGACATCCTTTCCAATCCATAATTGTCTCAGGAGTTACCATCAAGCTTGTTCATGATTCATGGTTTGTTGGGATGCTTATCAGGCAGAGCTGAGGTCTGTCTGGTCCTAATGTTCAGTGCCTTCTGTGCCCTGTGTTATGTTCCTTTACTTATCTCTATATTACTGTGACAAGGCCAGATGCTTGCTACATATGCAGTCATTAAAAACCCAGCCTTTGAGCAGCATGTGAAGTTGCCTTGTAGTCAATTAAGCTGTTTGAATGACAGCCTTGGGCCTAACACTTTCATTCATTATTGTCTCCTTTCCATTTGTATACTCATTTCTTTATGTCTTTACTCCAACTGTTCTAAAGTCTGAGATTTCAGTTCTATAACTATAACTAACGTTAAGATTTTATTTGTTTATTTTTATGTACATGTGTGCGTGAGTGTGGATGTGACCCATGGCATGGTGTAGTGGTCAGAGAGCAGCTTTGGGAATCAGTTCTCTCCCTCTACCATAGGGGTCATGTTGATCGAACTCAGGTCTTTTGGCTTGGTGAGAAGAACCTTTGCCTCCTGAGCCATCTCACCAACCCTATAACTTTTTAGTAATAGATATCTTCATCTTGAGCCCCTTCTCAGAGCATCATTCTAATATGCATGTAAATTACTGGAAATTATGGATTTTAAAAGCAGTATACCTAGAGTCTGAATGGTTGGTATATAGTCCTCCTATTTGAGTTCATAAATAATAGGGTGGGGATGTAGAGATGGCTTGGTGGACTCTTGTAGGATATGAGTTTGGTTCCCAGAATGCAGGTGGATTGGGTCACAACTGCCCATAACTCCAGCTCCAGGGGATCTGGTGGTATCCTCTGGCTTCTAAGGGCAACTGCACACACATAACATATGCTCACACAGATATATACATAAGTAAAAAACCCTTTAAAAATCAGTACTGCTTCACATTTAATAGGGTAGAAATCAACCTGCTTGCAGTGGATTGGCCTTGACAATTTTAGAAGCAAGGGATGCCTTGATATTCCCATATGCTACTTTAGAGACCTGATGTATTACTCTTTTTTGTTTTATAGGGCAGGGTCTCATGTAGTGCAGATGACCTTGAACTCATTAAATAGCTGAGGATGACCTTGAATTTCCAATCTTCTTCCTCTACTACCCCAGTGCTAAGATTATAGGATTGCACTACCACGCTTGGTTTTTGCTTCTGAACGAATCCAGGACTTTGTGCATGCTAGGCAAGGACTTTCCCAACGGAGCCACATCCTCATCCCCTGTGCATTACCTTAAGGCTCCTTTGTAGTAGGAGCAGCCTCTACTCTGATTTCATGTGTGTGTGTTGCCCTTCACAGTTTCATGGATGCTAATCAGAAATGACTACCATTCAAGATGCATGTGAACAGAGTTGATATGATACAGTATCACTGTGTTGATATTAAAGAGAGAGTGGCATGTGGGAAGGTCTTTGACAAACACTAGCATACTTCCAGTTTTGCATGGGCACAGATGGTTTTTGGTATTTTAAAAAGTAGTTTTAAAAAGTAGCTTACTCTATTCATGTACTATTAGATTTGAAAGATGCTTTATGGATTATGAATTATGGATTCAAGTATGGTTTTTCAGCACCATGAACTCCTTGAGTGTTCTAAAAGATAGGTTTTGAAGAGTGGAAACCCTTTGAACCTCCACTAATTCACTAGAGATTTTCATAATTAAGAACTAAATTGGCATAGCTGTGGCCTTTGAGATAGTAATGTCCTGCTAATCATCCCTCATTTAAACCTGCTAATGCCTTTCTCCTACCTGGACCCTGTTGTGGTCCCGAATGCCAAGTTCAATGCCTCCAGCTTTTCTGAACAATCTCAATGCCTGGGGATACCTAGGTTTACCAGCTTCATTAATTAGCAGACATTTACCCTTGTCTTTCAAAGAGGAGACATGACATTTATTGACACAGGAATGTGTTGATATATTGTGTCTCCCAATATATTGTGCATGCTAATAAAGCTTATCTGAGGATCAGAGGAAAAAGCCAGCCACTATATTAAACATAGAAGTTAGGCAATGGTAGCACACGGGGAGGCAGAGATCCATAAGGATCTCTGTGAGTTCAAGGCCACACTGGGAACAGAGCCAGGCATGGTGGCACACACCTTAAATTCCAACACTAGTTAACCATAAAGGTCTGGAAGTCTGTACTGACAGACAGGAAGTGGCAGCTGGGCAGAAAGAGGAAGTGATGTAGCTGGTCGGAGAGAGCAAGTGAGATGGCAGGGACAGAAAGGCATATAGGCATGGGCATACAGAAAGTAGGTCTTCTCTTTGGAGGCTGAGGGCTGGTAAGGTGAGGTTGGCTATGGCTTGTCCTATTCCCCTGATCTCTCGGTTTTAACCCTAATATCTGGCTCCATTTTTTTTTTTTTAATTTTTCCGAGTTTTTTATTAATAAGATTATTTAGCAACTCGTCTTACACAGGAACAATCTTTGCTTTGCAAAGGTGATCATATTAACTTCTGGGGCAGAGAGGGAAGGAGAGGAAAAGGATAGGACAAAGAGGGACTGGGACAAAGTGGCTCAGTGGGCAAAGTATTTGCTATGCAAGTGTGAAGGCCTGAGTTCAGATGCTAAAACCCAGGTGCTGTGACATGTGTGTATAATCCCTGTGTGAGGGCCTCAGACAGAGGATCACCAGAGCTCACTGGCCAGCAGTCTGGTACTAATCTGTGAGCTCCAGGTTTAAGGAGAGAGACTGTCTCAAGAAAAAAATAATAATGTGGAAAGTGATGGAGAAAGACATCCAATGGATATCAGCCTCTGGCTCCATGTGTACACACACACACACACACACACACACACACACACACACACACACACACACACACACACACACACACACACACACACACACACACACACACACACACGCACGCACAATAACATATATACTCACCTACACAATTGAAAAAATAGACTTAAAAAATACCTGAAAGATGAACATCCATGGAAAAGTGAAAACCTTGAAATAAATTTTCCAGGCTGGTACTGTGGTAGGGTATTTTGAGTGAGGTTTTGAAGCCATGTAGAAAGGAAAACAGGATCTGGGATTTTTGTGTATTCTGGCTCATATTTCCCTCCCACAGTGTGTAGGAAAGGTCATTGCTCATGAGACCAGAGTTGTATTGTCACTGAGAGAACATATAAGCATCAGGACAATCTGGCAGGGTCCGTGTGTCTAGTCAGTACATTGGCAGCAGCAACTCCATTGTGTTACTTTATGTCTCTCTAATGCAAGGAGGAGCTGACCATCAGTGGTCATGGTACTTTGCCAGAAGCCACTCAGCAGATGGGTGGCCAAGCCCCGATGGGCTTGCCTCAGCTACAGGCCATCTGCTCCATCTGAAAGTGTGCTGTGGGTACCTTCCTATGTCTTGGCCAACCTGCAGCTTCTCTCTTCAGTTGTTCCTCTGCGATTCTGAGCTTTCGTGCGAACATGGGCTTTTCTTAAATTGGAGAGATAAAATTATATTTTATTGGCATTTCTTTTCAGCTTAGAAGACAGATTTTTAAAAAAACACTGAGTCTCGGTGATTCTTTGGAGTAGGAGTGTTCTTCAGCCCATAGAGAGGAAGCCCAAGCACTTTTCCACATGGCTTCTGGCTGATCACCTGTCAGAACTGAATTCCAAGTCCCTTCTTTTCTCTTTGCTGTCAAGCTCTCAACATTGAAAACAACATTCATTTTTAAAACACATTTTGTTTGAGTTGCTTCCATGTTGCCCTGGAGGTTGCTTGAAGCACACTAAAGGAGGTGTAAAAGTTAAACTAACTTCTTTGCCTTCTTGATGGGACCCAGGATTCCTAACAGAAAACCAAAATGAGAAGAAACCACTGCCCAAGCTAAAACCCTCTCCATCCCTGTATACATTTGTTTAGCTTTCTGGAAACAGATGAAGTTACATACCTGTGAGTGAAAATAAAATGAGAAAATGCAGCACACACTTATATTCAGACAGCAGCCAAATCTCCTAAGGTGGAGGCAAAATATGAATGCAGCTCTAGGAATATAAATGTTTATCTTATACAAAAGAAAAAGCCAGTGTCACCAGCACACATGCAAGCATATGCATGCATGCATTCACAGACTCATAAGAAGGCGTTAACCATGTAATATAAACACAATCCATCCTACATGCGAAGATGATGGTGAGAGGTCACAGGTGGGAAGGGAAATGGAGCTTTACAAGTTCAACTGACTGCATGCTTGAGGAGGATGCTACCCTGACAGTTCTTCCTCTTTCCACATAGAATGTCCCCCCGGACCTGTCCATCTGCACCTTTGTGCTGGAGCAGTCCTTGTCAGTACGTGCCCTGCAGGAGATGCTGGCCAACACAATGGAAAAGTCAGAAGGGGTAAGTACTCACTTGTGTAGATGCGTGGTCTTTTATTGAACTTAGTTGTATGTGTGTGAATGTTTGCCTGCCTGGGTATTGTGAAATATATTTTGCTTAGTCAGTGGCTTCTATATGTGGCTTCCTTATGATTGATTTCCTACTTTATCTATCAGGCCTAGAATGTCTTAAAGGCATCTATAAAAATAATTCAACCTCCATTCGCTTCATGCTCATGTATGTGTTTTGTGGGTGCTTGTGTGTCTCCTTACATGTTCCCATGTCACCATCTGACTGCTAGCTTTATTCCTGGCTGCTTGTCATTGAACTCTGTCTCGTCTTCTAATGTCCTTCTCCAAGTGACATGTCCTAAGCATCTTTGTAACAGATACAATTTCATGGCACCATTCTGTATTTTAAATAACAAAATTACAGCAGGACAGCTTCAGCAAATTGTAATTTTGCAAACAGCAAACCATCTTCTGAAAATTAAAATTCCTATTCTGTATCCTCATAATGATTTTTTTCTCTGAAAGTCTATTGGGTTATTTTAATTATTTTTCGAGGAGACACAGGATTGCTGTTTTTTTTTTTTTTTCAACTTTTTTTCAGGGGTTGGGGTGATAGCATGTGCTCTTAATCAGTTCATTAAAGTTTGTAGATAGTCAGTAGGAGGAACAGCCACCCCACACCCCACCAGTTACCCTAGTGCTTCATAGTCTAATAAACTCTTTGCTTCCAGGAATTCATCTGGGACTTCCCTTGCCATTATTGACTATTTGTTGTTATTGCCAAAACTCTTTCAGTTTGGATAAATAAAGAGATTAAAAAATATTGGCACAAAGTTTCATATCATGACTAATCAGCTATGCTCTAACATTAACTTTTTAGCCCTAAGGTTTTTAAACACATCTTAGAACATTAATTAGTTTTTTCATTAATTATAAATTAAATTTTCACATATAGGATGTATGTGTGACCAATATGGATAAACCATTTATGGTTCTTGTAATTCTCCTGAAAATTGTGTTTGTCTGAAATTCTTTGGAAATAAGATGGAAAACACATCTGAAGTCTACCAAGAATGATTCTGTTTTTTAGTTTTCTTTTTGGGCACATGTCAGAGCATGAGTGATAGCCTGATTGTCATGCATACATCTCCCAGAATTTTTGGTGTGCAATACAAAAATTTAATTGATTTAAAAATTGTCTCAACCAAGATTGGAAAAAGCACAGGGACAAATAGCCAAACGAATGGAAGCACATGAATTATGAACCAAAGGCTGTGGAGCCCCCAGCTGGATCAGGCCCTCTGGATAAGTGAGACAATTAAATAGCTTGAACTGTTTGGGAGGCATCCAGGCTGTGGGACCAGGAGCTGTCCTTAGTGCATGAGCTGGCTGTTTGGCACCTTGGGCTTACACAGGGACATTTTGCTCAGCCTGGAAGGAGGGGACTAGACCTGCCTGTACTGAATGCACCAGGTTTAAATGAATCCCCAGTGGAGTCTTGGCCCTGGAGGAGATGGGAATGGAGGGGGGGGATGGGGGGAAGGTAGGAGTGGGTGCAGGAGGGGGGAGGACAGGGGAACCCATGGCTGATGTGTAAAATTAAAACACAAATGTAATAATAATTAAAAAATAAAAATAAGATAGATCAAAAAAATTGTCTCAAGACATGCTGTGAGGGGATGTTTGCCCCTTGCTGATAGGAATAAAAGTCACCATGATGATTGTGAGAGATGGTTTGAAGGTTCCTCAAAAATTAGAAATAGAATTATCACATGATCCAACAGTTCCACTACAATATGTACATCCAGAAGAAATAAGTGTGTTGAAGAAAAAAGTTTTAACATAATGACTAAATGTGGAAGAGAATAGTGATTTCACTCACCGCTCCAAGGAAAGCTGTTTTACCAACCTCCAAACATGTTACATGTTTTTATTTCTTTAAAATCACTTTTGGTGACTACCATGTACAAATTTCCCATATCAACAGGTGTGAAGTGTCTTTCTTTCTTTCCTTCCTTCCTTCCTTCCTTCCTTCCTTCCTTCCTTCCTTCCTTTCTTCCTTCCTTCCTTCCTTTCTCTTTCTTTCAGCAAGGTCTGCCATTCTCTTGGAGTGGAGTTAAGTTAGGAAAAAAAAAATGAAGTTTCGCTGTTGAAACAGTTGTTTCTATTCAGAATCTCACCTCTTGTGGTTTTTAACATCATAGAGGCATACCAGTTTTGAAATTTGAATTTGTTTTAAAATGAAACAAAACCAACAACCACCAAATAGCTATTGCTTTTGCTTGCAGGACGATGTGCAAAATTTTATATTGCAAAGCTGCTTTTTCCTTTTCTTTCTTTTTTCTTTTTTTTATTAAGAAATTTTTTATTCATTTTACATACCAACCACAGATCCCCCCTCTTTTCCATCCTCCTGTCCCCCAGCCCCTGCCAACCCACCGACCTCATTCCCTCCTCCAACAAGGTAAGGCCCCCATGCTTTTTCTAAACTTAACTTTGGAAAAAGCTGTATCCATGAGGTTGAACTAGGCAAGCTCTGAATATCCCATGGTCAGAGGAAACACTTTAAAATACTATTTAGGGATTTGTGCCTTTCACATTTTATTGTTAGAATTACAGATCCCTTTCTGCAGTGCTTTTACTTAATTGAATTTAGTTTTGAATTGTCCTCTAACCAGAACATTTCTACCCCAGATAATGTAGACATCTGTGTGAGGAGTTGGATCAGCATCTTACAAAGCCCTGCATGGTTGCCTAGGATTGAACATAACTAGGATTGAGAGCATGGTAGGAAGCTTTTATAGCAGTGGTTTTCAATCTGTGAGTTACAAGCACTTGGGGGAGTTGAATAACCCTTTCACAGGGGTTACCTAAGACCATAGGAAAACACAGTAGCAACATTACAGTTATGAAGTAGCAATAATTTTTGTGGTTGAGGGCTACCACAACATAAAAGATCACAGAATTAGGAAGGTCGAGAACCAATGTCCTATAGAATGTTCATGGGATAGTGTGAACAGTTTGGGGCATATCATAGAGGACCTTAGGGAGATCTAGGTTAGGAAGACCTCTTGGATGGTGACTGTTTACCAACACAGATATAGCATTTCCTCTTTAATAGCTGTGTTACCCCTTGGGTTGTTTATATCATCAGCTTAGGGTTAGGTTGTACACTGGCAAGTGCTGCTGGGTTTGTAGGAGCTGAGTCTCTTGGACTCAGCAGACATGCCTATCATCTCTTCAAGTCATGTAATACTTCTCTAAACCAAAAGCATTCTGGATTATTTCATTCAAAGTGAGAAAAGAGCCCAATGCATGATAAAATGGAGATAGAGATCTGAGCTACTGCTTGTCATTCAGGTCTTCATGACAATAGAGGACCAAGAGTAGATGCCTGGAGATGCTGAGGATAGAGAGACCCCAGCGAGGCCACAGGAGGATGCACCTGCTGCACTGTTTCCACTGCATTTTTATTCCAGGTGTTTCTCCTGACTAGTGCATACACACACATCTTTCTTTCTCTTCCTTCTGTGAATCTTGGATTTCCTATGGATCTTAGTTCTTGTCTGTCTCTGAACCCACAAGCGTGGGTTGCTTCTTCCTCAGGGCTATTTGTGGATATTTCTCTAGTACAGCATTCAGAGAAGAGACTTGAGAGTACCATCTTAGCTCTGTCCTCTTTTCAGAGGGAATGGAAGCCTTCATCACCAAGTTTGAGTAATGACCAAATGATGTTGGATGTAGAAGAGTTAGCACCCTCTTCAAAGTGCATTCAGGAGAAGGGTTGCCATGAGTTTGAGCCTAGCCTGGGGCTACATAGTGAATTTCAAGAAAGCCTGGGCTACAATGTGATATCCTGTCTCCAAACAAACAGGTGGCTATTTATACCCTTTACTTAATTCTCATACAGGAATAATTCACCTGGTTGTCCTGGAACTCATTATTCCTGTCTACCTTTTCCATGATTTTCCTTTCTGGAATCTTAGCTAAACTTAGCACATCCCCTTCCTGCGCTGATATCGCAACTAGGTCTGCCACATGAAGTTGAGCTGTTTAATGATGATGCCATTGTGTGAAAACACAGTTAGTATGTATGTAAAATGAATAAAAAAATTCCTTGATTAAAAAAAAGACTCAGGAAAAAATCCACAGTGACAGCACTTGCTATTCTAGTTTCAGAAAGTTTAACACTTGGTTTAACTTTTGCTCTTGCTGTTGGTTTTATCTTAGTAAACTTACTAAAAATATTTGACATACACTTACTTCTCTTTATGTGATTTTATTTTTAAACACATAGTTGAATCTAACTATTCTGCTTCCAAGGCACACCTGCCAAGTGAAAAGTGATGCAGGATAGTGGAAAGAGTGTGTTTAAGAGGTTTACTGAAGCATCTTTCTAAAGTACTGATTGTTCATTGTGAAGGCTTTTCTTTTGTTTAATGCCATAAGTACAATATACAACTTGTATGTCCTAGTTAGGAGCATGTGTTTGGAAAAAGAAATGTTCCACATTGCCTGGTCTTTCTGTCTTTTGGTATGGTAGCTTCTGGAAGAGTGTAGAACCTTGTTCCTTTTGATGTTGGCTTATATGACTATTTGACTGATATTTGGACTACTAAATGTACTATATGTTTGCCCTGAGCCTTAGATGTAGGGGAAAATTACAGAAGTAAGGGCTGGAGGCCCTGGATATCAGCTGCTGCATAGTGTCTCTAAGATATGACAGGGAAATTGCACCCATGAAATCCCAACCATACGGTTGAACAAGACCAACATAATGACAGCATCAGTTGATATGAGAAGCTAGGCAATAAAGTCCCACCCCTAGATGAAGAGTTACAGGTGACTAATGGCTGCTGATAAAGGAATAATTGATTTTCTCTAGGGCGGCTCCCACATAGGTTGTCTAGCCCCAAGTAGTCAGCTCTGGATACATAATCAGCAATGCTAAATGGATTAAGTAGTTTCTGTATACATGTATGCATATATACATATGCATGTAAAAGTAATAATTAAAGAAGAAGAGGTCATGACTTGGGAGGGAGGGAGAACACTGTAGGCTTGAGCTAGGGAAGTGAGGCAGATGTAGTATTCATGTATGAAGTTCTCAACAAAAATGAAAATTAGACATAAAAAATACCAGGAAGATTAACTAGAGCTTGCCTATACAGACTGTTCTTGGATACGAAGTATGCTTATATCTTTGGCACTTATTCATTTTAATTCAGTATATGTGTAATTCACTGTGGAATTTAAGGATTTACTGTAGATTATGAGTGATGCTTTACAAATCAATAGAATCTAGGATATGATAAAATAGTATGAAAATATAATATCAAGTTGAATCTCGAGTGATTTGAATTTCAATCATTCATTTATTTAGTATCAATGTTTTAAATATTTGTGAAATAAGTTATATCATATAAAGTCTTCGTGGCTCTAATGATAGCTAATGTAGTTTTGCCATTAATGACTCTATGATTTCAAGGTTAGAAAAACAATTACAGTACTCTTGTGAGAACTATGTTAAGAGTGTAGGGTTTCTTATTACTCTTAATTTTTAAACTCATCCTCCACACAATTAGAGTTAATATGAAAACTATTTACATGAGTTCATTTCAAATTTATTCCCAGAAATGATTTGATCTTATTGGGCCATTCTTCAGAATTCAGGCAGAAAACAAAACTTCCAGGATTTAAATACATAATATTTTCGCCAGTATTCTTTATTTTCTGAGAGAAAGAAATCTCACTTTTGTGTAATAGGCACTCACAGAGATCTTCCTGGCTCAGACCACTAGGTGCTTGGATTACAGGTGAGAGCCACCACACCTGGTTCCAAGGTTTTCTTTTTCTTTCTTTCTTTCTTTCTTTCTTTCTTTCTTTCTTTCTTTCTTTCTTTCTTTCTTTCTTTCTTTTCTTGTCTTTACTCTTTTTTTCCAGTTTCTGCCTCTTTTTAATTTTTTCTTTTCATTTTTCTTTATTAAGAAATTTTCTACTCAACCTACATACCATCCACAGACCCCCCCTCACCCCCCAGCCCTCCCTCCCAAGCCACCCTGCATCCCCACATCCCCCAAATCAAGGTCTCCCATGGGGAGTCAGTAGAGCCCAGCACACTGAGCCTAGGTAGGTCCAAGCCCCTTCCCACTGCACCAAGACTGTACAAGGCGTCACACCATAGGCACTGGGCTCCCAAAAGCTCTGGGAATCCAATTGATGAGAGAGAGGAGGGATTCTGCAGGTGGGAGATGTCAAAATCATGATGGGAAGATGTGTACAGATCTACACACTAGTGGAAGCCCATGAACTGTAGACTAGTGGCCATGGAGCCCCCATGGGACTGGACTAGGCCCTCTGAATATGGAAGATGGTTGTTTGGCTCAAACTGATGGTGGGCACCCAGGCAGGGGAACTGGGATCCATCCAAGGTTTTCTTAAAGTGCCTTGATTGGTTCCATTTACTAAAATAATTTGTTATTTGATATGAAGCTATAAGAATACTGCTTACTTTTAAATAATGCTTTGTCTTTTAATGAAAAGGACAGGGATACCCCAGCGACTTAATTGTTGGTAGAGCTAGCAGATGTTAGTTGGCTATATATATATATATATATATATATATATATATATATATATATAATGAAAAATGAGAACTGTAGAATGTGAACTATTAATATTCTTGTCTGTGTTCTTGTAAAATTCTTTCTCTTTGAATCATGTACTCTGAGAACATTCAAAAGTGCATCAAAAGGCTACTAGCTAAACTCACCAGTATGTGAGTTTTTAAAACTACATTTTTCAAACTTCAAAGTACCATAAATGAGTTTTTATGAGTACATGTATTGAGCCTCAAGGCACTGATTTCAAACAAGTAATTGCACCAAAAAATGATCTTGTACGGGTGCAAGAGCAAAAGGTGAAAGTCAGGGAGTCTGATGCTGTGTCTTGTAGTGTCTGAGTGCCATTAAACAGCACACTCCCAGAGGTAAGAAAACCATTAAGCAATCTCTCTCCCCTGTACTCTCCTTATTTATAAAGTGAGACAAAGCAATAGCATTTCCTTCATGGAGCTGTGAAACTTGAATACTGTGATAGACATTGGACAAACCCATCACAGGGGTGGCACTCTAGGTGTGTTCACATCATTTTATGATTTTTCTGTTGAGTCACACTGGAGAGCTATGTCTATATACCCCCTGCCCCAGGAAAAGGCAACTATAAACTGTGGACTAAATGTAAAAACTTCTAAATCATTACCATCACTTCACTCAACACCACAAATATTCACAGATTTTAGCTGTAGTTTTCTCTCTCTTAAAACAGATGACCACCACTGAAATGTGGTGGCTTAAAACATTGCTTATCAGCTCACATTTCTAGAATTCACATATTTATTAAGCCTTGTGCGCTGGAGTAGAGGTAGATGTTAGCAGCTTTGTTAGTTAAATGCCTCACTACAATGTAAAGACATCAGACAAAAGCACCCCAAGGGAAGAGGGGTGTTTTGGGACTCAGTCTATGGTACAGTCCATTATGGCAGAGAAGGCATGGTGGTTGGAAAGAATGTGAGTGGTTATGCCATATCCACAATCAGGAAGCAAAGAATGATGAATGCTATTGTTTGGCTCCCTTTTCTTATTCAGTCCAGGACTTAAGCCATGGTTTGGTGACACCCACAATTGGTGAGTCTTCTCACCTTAATTTAACATAGTCAAGATAATTATCCTACCCTATTTAGGGCCAAATGCTAATCTACATAACCCTTTATAGTTCATCTTGAGGACTTGTTATCCAAGGTGATTCCAGATCCAGTCAAGCTGACAATTAACAGTGGCCATCACAGTCATCCAGTGTTTTTATTTGTGTTTCAGAATGCACAGGGGAAGCTCCTAATACTCATATGACTTCTTCTGGTCCACCCTCACATCTATGAAATGCCTAGAGGATCCATGCTTTATAGGCAGTATGATGTCACTAACTCTTTGTATGAGAAATTGCTATTCTCAAATGTCTATTATAACTTATACCCTCTTGAGAGGCTGGGTTCTGTTTGCATCTTCAGGGAAGAGCCCAGGGTGCCAAAAGCTTTAAAATTTTTCCTAATGGATGTATCATTCACTCTTTGGTCTAAAGCCTGTTTATATGAACATATTTCTTCCCTTCATACACAGAACTAAAATTGTAATTTAAAATAACTGGGATTATAATTTCCTAAAGGGCCTTCAGCTGCACACATTTTGCAGAACCTCACCTATTTTGTTGTCAGGTATAGAATGTGGAAGTCTGTGGTTGAAATGTGCTTCTTTTATTTGTAGATTTTTTTTCTATCCAGGAGCAAAGGCTACATGAGTCTGCATTTGACTGACATGGTTCGTAGACTCCAGCATCAAACTCAATAAGGAAGTCAATTTAATCAGTGTGTAATTTAATCACAGTGGCAGAATTATAGACTGGTTTAGATTTTGAATCCTGAATGTATAGATTATTTGATTTGATTAGAATCATTCAATTCAGACATTTTCTTAGATTTGTGTGTGTGTGTGTGTGTGTGTGTGTGTGTGTGTGTGTGTGCTTACAGTATAGAAGTCGTTTTCACATGTAGCTATTTCCTAGCAAATGAACAATAGGATAAATTATTTACCTTGGCATACCATTTCTTCACAGTATATAGAGCTGAAATTTAACAATGTGTTTTTTTTTCATGAAGTCTAGGGATATTCACTGTGGATCTGGAGTTTCTTTAAGATTAGTATCTAGGATTTTTCCCCCAATAGTTGAGTAATAGAGCCATCATTATCTATGGCTGATGATTCTCTTCCTTGTATTGGTTATCATTTCTTTTTAAACACATTAAATTTGTATACAGTTCCAGGTTTGAGACTCAAAGTTAAGCCTTCCACCATACAAATATATCTACCATTGTCCCCCCAAATGACAATGATTTCACATTGTAGAAATGTATCACCATCCAATGAGGTCTGTCCTAAGTGTTTGCATTTTCCCTCCATGTATCATTTGTGTTCTTGGTTTTTTTTTTTTTTTTTTTTTTTTTTTAATTGTCTCAAACAAGATTCCTCTTGGCATTTAGTTGTGCTTAGTAATTCTGATGAACTACTATGCACCCAGCAGCCAGCTGCCTATTATTAACTTAGGGACCCATCATTTGAATTTGCTAACATGAAAGCTTATGCAAGAACCCCTTTGCCATACTTTCTTTGTGCGAAGAAGTGTTGGTAATTTCGAGCTTGATTTGTGCATATTTTCCTAAATTTCTACAAATTCAGAAATCATGTAAGTAACAAATAAAGGCACTGGTCCTACTTCTATATGAGGAATAATTGAGGAGATCTTAATTTTCTGTTGCCTGGTTTAGTTTAAGAGAGGAAAAAGAAGTAAGTTTCTGAATAACAATTCTGAGTGCTTTTTGCTGAATTAGGACACATGTGAGGGTCCAGGAATTCTGAGGTGACTGGAATCATGACTAACAGGTCTGACGAAATGGAAGCATGTGGGTCATTTAATATAAAGCAATATGAAGAGAAAAGTTGGGCTAATTATATAATTCAGCAAATTACTGGACTTGCTTTTGTGGCCTCATTTGCTTAATTAAATTTATGGTAAATTTTTTTTTTCTTAAAAATGACAGTAGAAAGCATTTTGCAGTCTCATACAGTTTAAAAATACACACCACAGCCATTATTCTCACGGGAAGATACGGCTTTAGCATTTATAATCTCTCTAATAAGAAGGCTGTGTCCATGTGTCCTCATTTACAACTTAGCATTTTCCATTTTGAAATTGCTTGGCCTGTTCTTGGAAACACTTCAGAGACCTCAGTTTGAGGTCTAAGGAATCTCTATTCTGACATTTGAAAATATGTATTAAGGGGCTGGAGATGCCTCAGCAGTTAAGAGCACTAGCTGCTCTTGCAGAGAATCTAAGTTTGGTTTCTATCACCCACATGGTGACTAAGTTCTATCTGTAACTCCAGTTCCTGGGGACCCACCCTCTCCCCTTCTGGGTTATGTGGGTATCAACTACACATACATGCAGACAAAATATCCATACACATAAAAGTAAACACATCTTTTTAAACAAGAAAATATGTACTAATACAAGAAAAAAGTGGGTGGGGAGATGGCTTAGCCCCTAAGAGTGTGGTTCTGGTCTTCCAGAGGACTCCAGTTCGGTTCCTAGCATCTCTATATTGTAGTTCACAACTATCTGTGATTCCAGCTCCAGGAGATATGACTCCCACCTTTGACCTTGCTGGGCATCTGAACCCACAAGCACAGACTCACACACACTTTTTTTGTTTGTTTTAAAGATGAATAGAAAAGGAGAATTGAAAGGTTTCTTGGTGAATATTGTGTCCAGTAGTTAAGGAAAGCATGTCAGAAAGCTGGCTATTGTGTCTTCCACAACAGATTCACAGGAAGAATTAGCATCTTTCCTATAGGGAACAAACTCACTGTTCAAGTGTGTTAAGTACTAAAGTTCCAACATAGCAATGTGGATTTTTTTTTAGTTCTGTGTTGATTGGCAGTTTAGTCACTTAATACATATTAGGTATTATGGAGTCCACATGTAATCCATAGTAAGTTTGCAGGGAAAGAAACTTACAAACTGAAGCAATGTTTGTTTTACATTGTTTCTCATTTGAGTGTCACACTGCAGAAAACATTTGGAGAGGCATAAAAATAAGTAGTTTTGTTTCCAGAGAATAGTTGACCAGTATTGTAACTCTTGGGACAAAAAATTTAAAAGCTTAAAACTTGGAACATTTAAAAATGACTAATTTAGAATTCGTTAACTCTAATAAGAGGTATTAAGTTACATAAGAAATACGTTGCAGAGACAATGGAAACTTCCAAGGTAGCTAGCTAGGGATGTGGAGCCAGAATTCTAGCACAAAAGAAGTACATTAAGGTATGCCTAACACTTTTAGAAACCTGAGGTTTAAAATATACATACTATGGGGGCTTGAGAGATGGCTCAGTGGTTAAGGGCAGTGGCTCTTACAGAAGACCTGAGTTCAATTCCCAGCACTGGTGTTGCTACACACAAAGGGAGTCTGATATAGGCATCTGCATGCATGTGCTGCACATTAAACTCTTACATGCACACACACATACACAGAAATAAAAGTAGTAAACAAATACCTGTGCTTAGAATACATGATAAAATAACAAAAAATGGGAAGCTATAAAACTGCTCTTTCTGGAACATGCTGAAGTTGCTAATTTGACAAGAGTTTAAAAACCATCAATGCCTAAGAGATCTTTATCAAGGAAAAGCTTGGTGTACTCAGCAGCCTTCAGGGGAAATGAAACCAAAATATTTGATTAACATAAAGAAGAAGAATGAAGAGGAAAGAAATGAGAACATAATGGGATTAAATTTGTTCTGAATTTAGATTACAGTGATGGCTTTCTGCTCTTTAAATATGGTAAAAAAAAAATCGTCAATTGTGTGCTTTAATAGGCAAAAATCATGACAGTTGTTTCAACCTCTTTCCTTCCTCACCCTTCCCTCTCTCCTCCTCTCCTCCCTCCCATCTCCTCCTCTCCCTTCCCTTCTCTAGGGAGGTATCTTTGCTGGGGGTGAAGGACATGGATCAAGCTAAGAACTGTGCACATACTAGGCAGGCCCCTGCCACTGAGCTGAGCTCTAGCCTTAACCCTGTTAGTTACATTTCAGTAACAATTTAGAAAGACCAAGAGACTATGGAATACAAGTGCAATGATAAATATATTTCAGCAATAAAGCTAAATGTAAATGAATAGAATATTTTGGTTAAAATTTGTGAATAGGGCTAAAGAGGCTGAACATGCAGGAGGCCCCAGTCCTGCTTTTTCTGTTGCTTGATTAATAGCTATGTGCTGTTGACCATATTAAATAATAGGAAAAATAAAAGCTGTAGTCTGAGAATATCTGTATATGTATATGTAGCTGGGGTAGTGAAGTTACATCTGAAACAGAATAGAGCAGAAATAAGTATGGAAACAAAGACGGACAATTTTTTTTTATGAGGACACAACAAATTTATAAGACAAACATGGTAATTATAAATTTATATGAGTCTGATGATAGAGCTTACGCATTTAGTAAGTCAAGCTAGGCACAGTGATAAGGGAAACCCATCAATGTGAGACCACAACTGTCATAGTAATTGTTACTGTACATGGGAAGTCAGTCAACAGGGTGTGGGCAATCCGCCCCATTTGCAAGCCACTGCCCTGAGACTCACTTCTTCCCAGCAACCATTTACACTTTTCAGGGAGAGGCCTGTCAGTCTTGTGACTCTCTGAGTTTTATAAACATCACTAGCTTTCTGAGTCTTTAGAGCCTCATCCTTCTCTTGAGAAATGGGTATTTGAGTAGGAGGAATAGCTACACAACACAGTCTCAAACAAAATGGCTGAGACAACTCCAAGAAGCAACAACAACAAACAGTGTAAAAGGGTATGGAATTTCCATACTTTGTGCATTAACTTGTAATTAAAACAAATGCAAAGTAGAGATGGTATGTGCATAACCTGTTTTTTTTATTTAATGATATAATTTCAGCATGAGTTATTTTTGTATTAGATGGTTGTGTCCTCTGCTAAATCAAGCTGACATTTAAATGACTATTTCTCTTAAGAGATTTTTTTTTTTGTTTAAAAAATGAGGTTGCTCTTTTTACTAGTATTCCTGTGATAAAATATTTAGTATAATCTACTACAAATATTGTGGTATTTTCTCTAGCATGATAAAAAATGATATATTTCTTTAAACTTTCACATAATCAGAGGGGCTAGGGATGTAGCTCCATTGGTAGAGTGCTTGCCTAGTATGTGCGAAGTCCTGGATTTGACTCCATCCATGCATAAACCAAGCATGCATGGTAGGGCTGCAATTCCAGCATGTGGGAATGGAGCAGGGGGATTAGAAATTCAACGTCATCCTCAGCTGCATAGGGAGTTCACGTCTGAGATACTTGAGATCTTGTTTTAAAGAAGTTGTTAGTAAGTTCTTAGAAAATGTTATTTTTTCTCCTGATTTATGAATTTGTCGATTGCTTAGATTCTAAAACTGACCAAGTTTTTGGAGATTTTTCTTTTGTGTGTATAAATTTCTTGATTAGTCCTATGAAAATAGCTTTTTCTCCTCACTATTTGCAGGAATTGCAAGAAGTGACTCATGTTGACTTTGACAAGAGCTGTGTCATGAAATCACTCTGCCTGGCTTTTGTGTAGTTATAGTCCTGTGGTCCCTGTCTTGTGTGTCTAGCTGACCATTCACTGCATAGTACTCACTGTTGCTAAGCCTCTGTGCTTATTTGGAGAGAGGAGAGTTCATGTTGTTCTTTCCAGCTCCTACTTCTGTGTAATCATTAAAACTCCTGTAGCTGATAACATTAATGATGGCCTGATCCCCAAGTCTGTCTTCTGATAAATCCTATAGTGTTTATCTTTGCTCTGGTGTATACAAGCCTGGGTGCTGTGTGAATGTCTAGCATTTAAATGTGAGCATGATAGTATCATATGTTTTGATAATTATTTATATTATTAAAACACAGCATTAAAATTTTCCTGATAAATATGGAAAAGAAATAATTGTTTAAAGTATTTTTTCTTATAAGCATACAAATATAAGATTTGTCCATTTGGGAACAACTGAACCACATTTTTCTTTCATTGTTAGCGTACAAAGAATTGGGTTTCATTAGTTTTCAAACAAAATCTCCTTATGTTTTTTCTCTCCCTTTTCCATCCCCCCCCCCACATGTGCTCTCCCATCCCTAGCAAACCTTTCCACTCTCATGTCACACTGGAGTTTTCCCTCTCCCCATCGTGCTTCCACTTACTTGAGCTCTAAAGAAACCGATTCACCTTTTGAATTGTCTAATGTTTAAAATGAACACTTGGAAATATGTGGCAGCAAACATATGCAGTGAGCAACAGGCCTTCCTGTTCAGTTCAGTGAGAAGTTTCCTCCTTTAATAATAAAAAAATGTGTTTTAAAATGTAGGGGAATGAGTTGCCTTAGACCAGGTTCTGCTGGTGACTAAACACATCCCTCAGCCAACTGGGATGCTCTGTTCTAAAAAAAAAATCTTTGGAATTTCATGAGGGCTTTATTTAGGTTGATTATTAATTAATTAGTTAATTAATTAATTAATTTGGAGACAGTATCTCACTGTGTAGCTCTGGATGGCCTAGAATTCACTATGTAGACCAAACTGGCCTAGAACGCACCGACATTGGCCTGCCTCTGCCTCCTGAGTACTGGGATTAAATGCCTGTGCCACCATACTCAGTCCTAAAATCATTTTATAACATTTAACGAATGTTGCTTACAAGACATGGATATACTTAGCTAATGCCTGGATTTAGCTTTAGCTAAACAGCTTTAGTTTTTTTTTTTTAAATCTGATTAATGAAATTTCCTAAGGAGAAAAAAAAACCCTAAATTAATTTATGTATGAATAGTATGAATTAACGTCAGTTCTCACAGGACATAAATCATGCATTCTATTCTAGGGGTGAGTAGTGGAGATTTACTTTTAGAGTTGAGTGTGTCCCTCCATAGTGGACTCCAAGAACATTCTAAAAGATGTTCTTTTTGACATGTGAGGTTTTGTTGTTGTTGTTCTGTTTATACCGTGGGTATCATGCTCCTGTCACTTTTGTTTTTTTAATGAGTCACACTGTGATTAGAGCACCTTGCATTTCATTAATAAAAACAATTTAGAATAATCTGAGTGTCATATCAGAATTATTTGACAATAAAGTGTTCTTTTTTATTGTGGAATTTTATGTAGTGCTCAAAAGAATGAGGTAAGAGAAAATTTTGCTTTTCATGTTGTAAGGGAAGTTACTGTGAAGCATCTTGTCTTCAGATTGCCATTGTCCTTAATAATTAAGTGGAGCTTTCAGGGAGGGGTTCTAACTATCAAGATGGCAGATTATGCTTGAAATTCTATACAGCTCAACTCACCTTTTGAGTGCCTTGGGCTGTCTTCTGGACCTGCTTCATTTTTAGCAGAATACCTATGGGATTGCTTTACTAACTGAGAATGCTTTGGTTTATTGAGATAAATTGCTAATGGGAAGTTTGAATACTATTGTATATTCTTTGAAATAGGAAGTAGATTTTGGGTTGGGATCACACTTCAGTTGACTTAGACAACCATCAGAAACATTGTTAGGGGTTTTTGTTTTATTTCCTTTTTAATTTCTTTTGGCTTTTTCTTTCCACAGCAGGTTGATGTGGAAAAATGGGTATGTGTTTCCCTGCATTTACAAAGGACTTGTGACCGAAAAGCGCATGCTCGCTGCTGCCTTTGAACCTTTTCATTTTGCTTCTTAGCACAGCTTCTCTTAGTGTTTGAACTCACTGCTTGGCTATAATGACTACACTTTACAGGTCACCAGTTAGAACCTTTTATGTCTCTGAGTTACTGCCAACTGCAGCGGGCTCCATAAAAGGACTCTCCACTCCCCACTAGATCGTTTTATGTAATTGGTTTAATTATACAAATGTTGATGTATCTCTGGCCAGAGGAAGGGTTTGTTACTAGTATTCAATATGATTTGCTAAACAAAAGTGAATGTTCTGTCTTAAAAATGCTGCAGTGTGGTCTCAATATTGCTCCATGCATTATAGAGAGAAAGGCAAGGCTTTTCCTGTGTTCATGCAGTCTTGAAAAGTGAAGGGGAAAAGCAAATGTCTTTGCCACATAGAAAGGGCAGTTACAGGTACCCAGTCTGGAGGCAGTCTGAGGTCCACACTGTTAGCAGTTTGTATCATGGTACAATGGCATTGGTACTCTGTTTCTTCATCGGTTAAGAAAAATGATGAGGAATGAAAAGAGAGACAGAGGAAATAGGGTGTGGGTGAGAGGCAAGGAAAAAAGGAAGAAGGGGCAGGGGTCAATTTAGATCAATCTATCGAAGTATCCAAGTCCTTCTGTTAATACTCTAAGGTTTGAGTGGAGCTCAGACCCCCGAGCATTTACATCTCCACTCAGCTTGTCCCCAAAGCACATAGCAATGACAGTTTGCATTAGTAGTTTGCTTTGGCTTGTTTTTTTTACTTCATAGGAAGAGTCTCTCAAGACAGACTGCAGTTGTTATTTCATTTACCCTTGTCATCTACCCTTACTTGGGGCTGGCTCTCTTCTTCTTTATCTTGGGGCCAGGTTCTCTCCATCTCTGTCTTGGGATCTGCTTCTCTTGATACAGTGTTTGGAGTTTCCTCACCTCCCCAATCCCATCAGGGGCCTTTCAAAGTGACTCTCAAACAACTACATGTCCACGAGGATGTTTGCATTTTTTTTCTCCTTTTGATCCTCTTTCAGCCTCTATATCCAAGCAAGTTCTATTGATGAGACTTACTGTTTCCATGATGATGATATCCGTGCTAGTCTTTGAGACCGTCCATATTATAGTTTAACCCACCATACCTTAAACTACTTCTGTCCTGTCCAGCTATTTTATTTTTTTAATTTGAAATTATACACCTCCCTCCCTCCATGGCAAGAGTTAAAATTCTGATCCATGCTCATACTTTTCTTGATGGGCTATCGGCTCTTGTTTTTCTAAGCATGGCTATGGCGCCTCCTTGTTTAAGCCCTACACCTTCGATATCAGCATTTTAAAACATATCTCTGTTTCTGTGTGTATGTGAATCCTTCTTTTCCACCACAGCATTTCTGGGCT
This sequence comes from Onychomys torridus, assembly GCF_903995425.1. Taxonomy (NCBI): domain Eukaryota; kingdom Metazoa; phylum Chordata; class Mammalia; order Rodentia; family Cricetidae; genus Onychomys; species Onychomys torridus. Next base: position 56,091,265 of record NC_050447.1, read on the forward strand.
GTATCCAGACTGGCACTTTCTTCATTATCCCTTCAAGCCGCTCTTAATTCTTTTGAAAATCAACTATGTAAACTGTGTAGAGTGACATAGAAATAGATATTATTTGAAAGCATTTGCAATTATTCCTCTGTGTTTGCTTGCTTCCCATCTGCCTCACCAGCTCACATGCCCCTCTCCATCCGTAATGATTTCTCATTTTAAATTTGGCTTTCTGGTGTGACTTTTATGTTAGAAATTGCTTGTTAGCTGTAAGGAGGTCATGGAAATACCATTGAATGGAACATCACAAGCTTTGTTTGGCCACTGGCCAGTTTGGTTAGGCTCTTCTTGTTCCTGAATGTTCGTGTTCTGTCAGGAGCTAAACACACTTTTGTTGAGCTGTGCATTCATTTAGAAGCTGTGTCTGTGGAGTCAGGGTTGTTCAGACTGATGAACACTCTCTTTGACCTCTCTGTATAATTCAAATCTCACTCATTGGCCATTTGAACTTTGAAAGTCTGTTGTGACAGCCATACTGCAAGGGCAGTTGGAAATAACTTAAGCCCCTGGTGTTGTGTGACCCTCTTCTTGGGGAGAAGTGAGCAAATGTCTGTTCAGCCCTGAACTGCTGACAGACTCAAGGGAAGCTACTCTCAAAGCCCAACTTTCGTGAGCTAGTGAGCTTCCTCGGACTACTTAGGAGTAGAAATGACTCAAAGGCAAATATATCATCAAAAGCCCACCCCTGCATGGGTGACAGGCTCACACAAGTTGGAAATCCAGGTGTCTTAGTTAGGGTTTCTATTGCTGTGAAGAGACATCATGACCATGGCAACTCTTATAAAGGAAAACATTGAACTAGGGATGGCTTACAGTGTCAGAGGTTTAGTCCATTTTCGTTGTGGTGGGAAGCATGGCAGCATGCAGGCAGACATGGTCCTGGAGAGGTAGCTGAGAGTTCTCCATCTGGATCCATGGGCAGAAGGAAGTAAGCTGTGAGCCATTAGGCCTGGCTTGAGCTTCTGAGACCCCAAAGCCTGCCCCAGTAGCACACTGCCTCTAACAAAGCCACATCTACTCTAACAAGGCCATTTTTATTCAAACCACCACACCAGAGGGCACCGCATAGCATATGGGCAGCTCTACAGGCTAGTGAGAGTCTCTTCCAGGCAGCTCAGCTGATATGAGAATGAGCCTCAGCAGGCCTTACTGCTTATATAAGCTTTAGGAGGCAGGAACCTAGGGAATCTGGTTGGTTTCATGAACTTCCTGAAGGCTTTCAGTTGTTTACTTCCTGCAGGATGGAATATTTCACCTCCCCTTAAAAAATTCTGCCTTTTAATCAGCTTTCCTACAGGATGGGATGTTTTACCTTGGAGGAAATTTCTACACAGCACTTAGAGTCTGTTCACATTGCTCTGTGGAAACATTCTTTTATGTCCCTTGTGTCCAACTAAAATAGCCTTACTCATACTCACAGATATAGTGTGCCATGGTCATTTCCATCACACCAGTCTCATCATGGCAGTCATCATGATGCCCTACTGGGTCAAACCTCTGGGTCTCGGAAGTTTTACTTAGTTAGGGAGCTCAAGCCACTGTGGCCATATCCCTGAGGCAATGAGTGTGGGCAACATTTCCTGCTGCACATGGCCAGTTCTTCAGGCTCCTGTGACTTTTCCATGTGTGATGGGACGAGAAGAGCCCAAGGTTGTCTGGAAGGCTTCTGATTCCAGAGTCACTTAATTTATCAGGGCCTTGTTGAGTATCTTCAGGGAGCCTCCATCATGGGTATTCCTGACCTTTGATTCTCCTGCTGCAGCCTGAAGTATCTTATCTGTCTGGTTTGGGAGTTTACCTTCTCTTGGTGTGTCCTAGAACAGTCCTAGGCTAGATCTTCCTGGGCTGCTCATGTTGTCTCTGGGCATGCCATCCCTTCCCAGATGCTACTCCATAGGAGCTATATGTATCCTTTCAGCCTTTGGGCTTCAGGAGTCATGAGTCTGCTGGCTTCCAGCTCCTGTGGACAGGGATGACCTTCATGAGACTTGTGATGAGGGCAAGCTTGTGAAGGGAGGAAACTCTTCCAGTCGGATAGCTCTTCTCTCAAAGAAGCCATCTTCTTGCCCAATCACCTAAAGACAGCCTGCTGAGTTGGGTAGTCAGCTGATGGAAGCAGGTAGACTCTCACCCTGCTCCTTTGCCACAGGCTAGGTGGTGCTCAACAGTGTAATTCCTTTTGGATGTGGGTGCCTCACCTTCACATCCACTTCACGGGTTTGCATAACATGCATTCAGCAAGCCACATAAAGTTCTTAGGAACCTCATAAAACTTAAGCATATACACAGTCATATACACATATGATATAAAAAATTAAAATGGTGTCTCTCGATTTTCTTAGAGCATAAATCTGGATAACTTCAAGATTCAAATTCCCCCTCCCTACTTCTCTACTCCCCTCATGCTTGTTCCCTCTCTTCCCTTTGCTTCTATTCTTCTCTCTTCCCCTTTGTCTTCCCTCCCTCCCTCTCTCCTCAGTGCATACCTCCCCTTCACTCGCTCCGATCTGTCCCGTGTTCCTCTCCTCCTGTTTCTCTCTTTTTTTTTCTTCCCTTCCTTCCTGTTTTCCATTCTTTCCCTCCCTCTCTCCTCCTCTTCCTCCCTCTCTCCTTCCTTCCCTTCCTTCTTCCCTTCTCTTCTTTCCTCTTATTTCCCTCCTCTCTTCCTTCCCTCTGACCCTTCCCTTCATCTCTGCTTCCTTCTCTCTCTATTTCCCTTCCTTCTCCCCTCCTCTCTTCCTTCCCTCTGACCCTTCCCTTCATTTCTCCCCCCTGCTTTTTCTCACTTCCTCCTCTTCTTTACTCTTGATTCCCTTCTTCTCTTCCTCATGTTTCTCCCTCTTCTCTTTCCTTCCATTTCCTCTCTTCTCCTGACTTTCCTCTCCCTTCCCCTTGTCCTCACCTCTTTCTTCACCTCTGTGCATTTCTTCTCCCCTCTTTCTTTTTCTCTTCCCCTGCCTTGTCACTCCTTCTTCCCTTTTTATCCTTCTTCTATTCATCCTTTTCTCCTCCTTCTTCCCCTTTCCTCAACTTCCTTTTCCCTTTCGCGAATGTCTCTTTGGATCATCTGTGTACTTGTTTAAACATAAATCCATTAAGTTATAAAATGTAACTCTTCACACTTAAAAGAAAATGATATTTCTGAGTCTTGATATAAAGGATATTTAACTATTATTTTCACCTACCCCATCCTACCCTGACCTTTTCCTGACCTTGGTGTTAGTTTCTAACATGAAGGCCTGGGACTTCAGTCTATGGGAGGGGACCAAAAGAGAAAGAAACATACTGAAATTGTCACATATGATGTGTTATCTGTATATCAAGTGACTCCTTCCACATCCTTAAAAAATTCATAATGTTGATATAGATATTAAAATATAAAATAATTAAAAATGTTTCCTAACATCACAAAATAATGCATTGCACACCCAGCTATCCTGTGAGGGTATGTGAAAAAACATATCAGGGTTCATTCATACTCAAAATGTATAAAGCATTCTATCTCTTGTGGTAGATTATTGTTGGTTTGTTGGTGGCAGTCTTAGTATATAGGTCAGGCTTCATATGTCTTTAGTAACTTTGACCCATGAATCCACTATAAGGGTCACTGTAGTGTTTTGTGTCAAATAAACTCTCTTTTGAGACAAGCTGGAAAAATAAGAAAGCTCTAGATAGCTATTGGTTCATATTCAGGCATTCCTGAGCTCTGTAAGGTATACATGCCACTGAGCAAGAATGCCAAGTCTTACTCTAGATTATCAGCACCATTTCTTTTCCTTCGGAAGCAGAACTAGATAATGATGAAAACTTGTAACTGTCGAGTCTATTACACTCAGAAAACCAGGTCATTTAAATAATTTCTCTACTGAGTTATTGATAGGTTGGAAAAGACAACAGTTGACACACATCTGCTCCAAAATATGCTGTATTCTTTTTAAGCATATGCACACATGTGTGCTCAACCAGATGTCAGTAAGTGACATAGAGTGCTGGCAACATTAGTGACACAGGAGCATGGCTGTGGGAGGTATCCTGTGGATATCAGCCCTTTATGGGTTGAAGGCTGAGACCTGTCCCGATACTCTGTATATCTACATTTACCATGCTTTTCTCATCATGCAGTCTTGGATATTTTCAGTAGGGAAGTCTTAGAAAGTTAACAATGCATACAGAATATGTTCATCATGAGAGTACTAGCTGACATTTCCCACAAATATACATCTACAGATGTTATTCTATAGTATATAAGGGGTAAGCTTTGAGTGTGTGATTATTCATGTTAGACTATGTTTATCCTCTCAAACATATTGTGAGCATTCTTAATTAAATACAGCCACTGATTCACCCAGATCCTTGATGAAGGCACTTCCTTTTCTCAACATAGTGAAGCTGCTTCACTCATAAGGGAAAGAGGAGAGGTGGCAGATGGAACATTGTGGGAAACCCTTGCATCTTAGCACACAGAGAGACGGGATATCACAAACGTCTGACTTTGAATGAACATCTTCTGTGTGGAGCAGGGTGTTTTAGTTTCTTAATGGGGAACCCATACTAGACCTGCTCCTGAACCTGTTCCCTCAGATCCTTTGAATGATAAACCTCCTTAGTAAAGGTTCCTTGGTTGCCAGTTCTCTGTCTAGACAATTTTTGGGGGGCATCTTCCAGTAAAGATTCACTTATAGATTGTAAGAGAGATTCTTAGAAGTAATAACTTAAAAAATTCATGCATTCATTCATTTCATTTCATTCAGTGTGTGTGTGTGTGTGTGTGTGTGTGTGTGTGTGTGTGTGTGTGTGTGTATGTGTGTGTGTATTGTGGGGTGCACGTACCACAGTGCGTGAGTGGAAGTTAATTAGTGGGAACTGGTTCTCTCCTTTTACCATGTAAGTCCCAGGAATCAAACTTAATTCTGTATGATGCCTTCCTCTTAAGGGTGTAGGAATGGGTTGTTTTTCTCTGCCAGTTAAGGAATTAAGGGGCAGGAAAGAAGTGTGACTGAAAATCTTGGAGAGTTTGAATGGGGATACCAATGATGCCAAGCAAATCAGGGTCCTTTCTGGGGGGCTCTTAGTCTCACTAATAAAAATATTAAGAATGATATTAAACAGACATTCAAGGATAATTCTTCAGAGTTTAAAAGAATTCTCCAGGGCAAGCACACTGTGAATTTGAAGCTGACTGAGGAGGTAAGTGGAGAAGATGAGCCAACGTGGAGGTCACCCACATGGTAACAGGCAGCCACACAGTAAGGAGGGGGAGCTTTACAGAAATAGTAAGGAATATTAGATTTCTATTATATTCAATATATAATAACATATCTATTATATATTGAGAATATTAGAAAGTTGTAAAAGACAAGTCCCAGGGCAGGCAAGCTGAAAGTCTCAAAACTGCCCCTGAAGAGAGGAATGGAGATGCCCCATTGTTTGAGGTAAGCTGGTAGAGGTCAGCACATGGAAGTGAGAGGGATTTTAGAGAGAGAGAGAAGGAAGCTGAAGTACCGGGAAGGCACACTTAGGCTCTGTCCAGCATCAGAAAGAAAAAAGAAGAGAAAAAAGGAATACTTACACTTTCTTGAGTCAGGACTTAGAAAGACCGGCAGACCCAGCACAGCATGGTGGGAGCTGGTTGGAGCTGCACAGGGTGGAGTTCTAGGAAGAAAGAGTGCATTATCTGAAAGAGAACTTACCTGTCTAGGGGTGGCCCCTTGGGCAGGTTCTTGAAATGCTCAACAGAGTTAACTCTTAAGGGAGGAGAGAAGGCAGTATCCCACCTAGACATAGAATCCATTCTTTCCTGTAACAGTCAGGCTTAGCTGGTGGCAGACATCCTTACTTGTAGAGACACCTCATTGGCACAAAATTATTAATTAAAAATCTATTTGTATTAGTCAGGGCTCTCTAGAGTAACAGAACTTATAGAATGAATCTCTCTCTCTCTCCACAATAAAAATCCCCTTTTATTGTGGGCAGTCATGCCTCAGCTCTTGCTCTTCACTTCATCTGTGAAATCTGTAGCAACTGATCAGACCCTAGATAGCATGTGACAGCTGCATGCAGTTTTACACCAGAGAACTAAAACTCCGTGTTTCTGTGCAAATTGGTCGCCATCTGTCTTATTTAAGGTTACTATTGCTGTGATGAAACACCATGACCAAAAGCATCTATGGGAGGGAAAGTTTATTTCTCTCACAGTTCCACACAACAGTTCATCATGAAAAGCAGTGAGGAGGAACCTGGAGGCAGGAGTGTAGTTGGAGTTTTCCTGCCTGGCCCCGTCAGGACAAATCTCTCTCACCCGCCAGTCCCACAGTCGCTCAGACCCAACCAAGAAAGCACACAGAAACTTACATTGTTTAGAAACTGTATGGCCGTGGCAGGCTTCTTGTTATCTGCTTCTTCTATCTTAAATTAACCCATTTTTGTTAGTCTATACTTTGCCACATGGCATGTGGCTTACCGGTGTCTTTACATGTTGCTTCTCCTGGTGGCGGCTGGCGGTGTCTCCCCCCAGCCTTCTACTTCCCAGAATTCTCTTCTCTCTTGTCCCGCCTGTACTTTCCCGGAGTTGATGCTGAGGCCATGAAAGAGAGCTGCTTACTAGCTTGCTCTCACAGAAAAGCTCACCAAGCTTTGAACACTGAATGACTTTTCTAGCATAAAGTCCTTTCATCTAAGAACTTCTCCCAGAATGGGAAGTGGGTCAGAACCTGTGCAACATGCCCATGCTATAATTGCCCTTATCGTGACTCCTTATTCCGCTTCCTCTAGTGAAATCTTAGCTTGTGTCCAGAGAAATTTTCACAAGTGAATTTAGTTCAGTTTATCTCTTCTTATATTTATTTTAAGCATAAACACTGTGTTCTCAGCATGGAGAGAGGATGTGGCTTAAAGTGTTTTCTTAGTTGATTTTGTTGTCATCTTTTTTTTTTCTTTAAATCATATCTAAGTGGTGTTGAGATGGAGATCAAACTAATATATCCATTCCTCCTGATTTAATGCCGTCACTTTCTTTCTTTCCCATGAGTGAACCCTTTGGAAAAATCTTCTGTTGTCATTGCTTTGTTGATAGTTACAACTTATGCCACATTATTCAAGAGTTTTGAAAAGAAAGCAGGTTAATCTTGATCTAAGCTGCAGACAGTCTCATGTGCTCTTGGTTGTCCTGGGACAGCCATGTGGCATTCACACGTGCTGTTCTTCCTCATTCTGCAGATGGATGCTTCCACCTTCCCTTAGCTGTTCTGTTCATTCTACTCCATTGCATGGTCAGGTCTCCTGCTCTGTGTCTTCCTCTTCCTGATGTTATACACAACTGTATATTCTGAAGAGCCAACCTGGGCAACTCTGTTGACCACTTTGTAAAAATACCTTCTGCCGATGTAAAGTAGTTAACTTAGGAAACTGCCAAGTCAAAACCGAGAATGATTTTTAAAGAAAAAATCCCAATCCCAACCCAATTAAAATCCACAGAAATTATCTATTGTAACCATGTGCCATTTGAAAAATGTTAGTTTTTTTTGTTTCTTCTAAATATGACATGAAAATGATTCTCTCCATTTCCTTATGCCCCATATGAGGCATATTTCCATTGTCCTAGTTTGATCTCTGTTGCTATGATAAAACACTCTGACCAGAAGCAACTTGGGGAGAAAAACGTCATCTTACACTTCCAGGTCATAGTCCATCATTGAAGGACATCAGGGTAGAACCATGGAGGAATTGGCTCATTGTATCATGCTTTGCTAGCTTTCTTACATAGTCCTGGACAACCCACCTAGGGAATGATGCTCCACATAGTAAGGTGGGGCCTCCTGCACCAATTAGCAATCAAGACAATCCCTCACAGATACACATATAGGTCAGGCTTATCTAGGCAATCTCTCTATGAGGCTTCCCTTCTAAGATAACTTTAGGCAGTGTCACATTAACAGTGGAAGCTAACCATTAGGACATCCAATATTGTCAGATATGAGGGCATGTAGTTTTTGTTTGGGTATGGAAATTAAGTTTCCTGCTGTCATTGACCATTAATATCAGTTACATTTTTTGTAACTAACTTTCTGCATTTTCTAAGTGAATAATAAAAATTCCTTTTTACTTTTTTATTGTTTGACAGTTTTATTTATTTATACAATACATTTAAGTCCATTTTACCTCCACTCCACAACCTTTCTTTCCCACTGGAACCCTTTTCCTAAGAAGTTCCCCACCCACTCTCGTGTCTTCCCTTTTATGTGGTCCACAGAGTTTATTTTACTTTGAGTTCCTTGACTGAACATGGTGGGAGGTTTTCAATTTTTTTAAGTTTATTTTCTTGTTGTTGCATCTTAATCAAAGCTTCTCCTTCTTCACCTCCATCCACTCCTCCACTGTTTCTCTTCTGATACAGGTGGGCATCCCTTGGAGATCCACCAGCTGTGGTATATCAAGCTGCACTAAGGCAAGGCATCCCATCCTCCAGCAAGGGTGGATGAGGCAATCTGGCAGGAGGAATGGCCCAAATCAGGCAATAGAGTCAGAGTCATTCCCCACTTTCACTGCTAGGCATTGGTGGGAGGTTATTATCAAGTCAAGGGCAAACTTTCCAGTGGTGACACCACTGAATAAAATGACACCCTGCTCAACAACCATTAACTGTCAATATTCCCTCAAGGAATATTGTGGCCTCATATGGCCACCACCCTCTCCATAATGAATTATTGGTGGACCTGATCTTGTTCAGATTTCCACAGCTGCAGTGTTATGAGTATAGTGGCCATGCCATATCCAGAAGACATCTTTTTGTTTCTGAGCTCCCCCATCTTCTAGCTCTTACACCTTCTCCATCACCTGTGTCACCATATTTCCTGAGCTCTGGAAGAGGTGTATGACTGCTTATTTAGAGCCGAGTGTACCACCATCACTTATCCTTACTGCTTTGGCCTGTTATGGTTCTCTGTGGTACCTGTCTGCAGTGAGCTTCTATAATGGTAGCTTGGAGCAGTGCTAATCTCAATGTTGAAGCAGAGCTGGGCAAGAATGAAAGAACTTTCCAATTTTTCCCTTGACATTATAATATAGAAAATGAAAACCATCACTCACAATGGTATTTCCATTTATACACATGCTCCTGCTTATGTGTGTTTCAGGGAAGCAACTGTACTATTTACAAACATGTATATTGGAAAATGTTCCCTGGAAGATTTCCTTAAACCTAATGGGGTTATGTCCATATTTTTTCTTAATAGATTTTAGATGTTTATAACAACTTATTTCAGCCCTAAGTTGGGAAATCAAACATTTTCCCCCTTCTTGAATGTTTGTGTACCCTCCCAGAAACAAATCCAGAAAAGTAGAGGGCCTCTAGTAAAAACAAGGAAAAATGTAAATGTTTTACAGAAGAGATAAGAGCTGTATGAGAGAGGCCGTGATGTGTTTAGAGAAAAGGAGAAATAGCTTGTGTACCTGTCTTTGAAATGCATCTCTCATCATAGGCAGCATCTAAGGACTGCTTCCTGTTCCTTGCATGAAGGATAATCGGCTCCATGTTTCAGAGTCTCCTAATCTGTTTCTTCTTACCTACCAGCTTTACTAAACTTAGTTGGGTTGTCTTGTATCACTGCATTTATGCCAAAGAGATGGAATGAAGTTTTTTTATTTAAGCATTTGCAGAGAATAAATGGAAGATTACACCTCCTCAGTGCTTGGATGTCATAAATTGAGCCAGGCATTTTTCAAGTAGTGTAGCATGTTTTCACAGAAAACAGCTGAACTAATGTAAAGATTCCTTTCAAAAGACTTTGCTTGCTATAGCATTTTTCTAGCATGTAGTTGAATATACATTCTGTTGCAACAGCAGTGTGAATTTTCTGTTTATCATTGACATTGCTCCACTTACACAGTGGGGTTTTGAAAAATAAGATAGTTTAAGTCCTTGCAATGATTTGTATTTAATATTTTCTCTCTTTTCTTTATGTCTCCACAGAAGTTCATGATGAAGGTGAGGCCTTGATCTTCTGCTGTGTGTGTGATAGTTCCTGCCTTAGTGTGGGTATATGTGATAATTCATGTGTCTTAGTGTGGGTATATGTGATAATTCATGTGTTTTAGTGTGGGTATATGTAATACTTCCTATATTTTAGTATGGCTTTATGTAGTATATAAAGTATATCTACTGGTGAAATTATTAAGGCCACTCCACGTAGTTAAAAGGGAGGTTTATTTTGTGGGGTAACTTACAAATGAAGGGATAGGTTGTAGGGTCTGGCAAAGGTATGGCTCAGTCCGGCGGTGTTCTCTGCAGAACTCTGTTCAGTCTACCTCCAACGTCCAGGGTCCCAGAACCAAGAGAGACCTCTCCTCTCCATCCTGGGTCTTCAGCTTCCTCCCTCAGCCCTGCCTTGTGGGCGTGACCATTACCAAAGCCTCAATGGGGGTTGGAACTTCCAGGCCAAGGCTGGGATGGCTACCCAATACATATTTCTTTCTTTCTTTCTTTCTTTCTTTCTTTTTTTTGACTTTTTGAGATAGGGCTGCTCTGTGTAGCCCTGGCTGTCCTGAAACTCACTATGTAGACCAGGCTGGCCTTAACCGAGAGATTCACTTGCCTTTGCCTCCCAAGTTGCTGAGATTGAAGGCATGTGCTATAGTATTGCTTATGTATGGTCCTAGGCAATATTCCATAAATTTTAGGGTGGCTATATGTTTTATAAGTTTTAGGATGGTTATACAAACTTGTTTTATGTTTGTACAATAACTTTCCTTTAAAATTTTTTTTAAATGGAATCAGATATTTAACATTTAAATGTAAATCACCTGTTTTGACTACATAATTTAAATAAGTTTTGACACTTTTGGGTTATGTAGCACCAAATTAAGTTTAATTAGTCATCTTTAGGGATTTCTTTCATTAAAGTATTCTTCAGTTGTTACTTGATTAGAATGCTACCTATTAGGGATTCTGGCTGTCTTGCTTTTAGAAGACACTTGTATGAATCTCATTGGACTTTACATTGGGAAATGAGAAGAAATTCCTTATTAGTTACTTTTCTGTTGCTGTGATGAAGTGCTGTGACCAAGACAACTTATAGAAGAGAGAGTTTGTTTTAGCTCATGGTTCCAGAAGGTTAGAGTCTGTCATGGTGGGAAGGCATGGCAGGCAAGCTGCAGGCATGGTGCCTGGAGCAAGCATTTGGGAGATCACATTCAACCATAAACATGAAGCAGAGGATTAACTGCAAGCAGGGTGATGCTATTCCTCTCCAGGCTTGCTTCAAGTGACATTCTTCCTCTAGCAAGACTGCATAACTGAAACTTCTTCCAACAGTGCCACCAACTGGGGGTCAAGTGTTCAAATACCCCAGCCTCGGTGGAGCATTTCTTATTCAAACCACCACAGGCATCGATAACTACATATTTGTTCTAGAAGAGGAAACAATTCATCCCTATTTTATTTCTCAACTAACTTAGAAAATCAGAAGCCCTTCAAAGGAGACACATGAAGAGGTTAAAGTACATGGTAACATCATTGAAGGAAGAAATTGAAGACTGAAAGAGGAAAATGAAGTTGATTTTTGGGGTTGTTTCAGCCACATTACCCTATAATTATTCAAGAAGCTTGCTGTTTTATGCTAAAACCTCAAAAACAATAAAGAAATCTATTTGTATTCAGTTAATAAAGACTTAATACAATTTGTAACCTGAAGGAACATCATTTTAAAAGACAGAAGAAATATGCATGAAAATTTTGGATATGGATCAAAAAGGAAAGAAATGAGACAGTTCTCTTGCCCATCCATTGATGAAGTTAGTTAAGGCTTTCATTCCCATTCCAAACCCCAGGGTAGGAATTGTTGCCTTTCCCAGGTTGACCCTATTCACTAATAGTAAAGACCATGAGACTGCTGATCAGATGACAGAACCTAGTATTTATTTCTTTGAAGCTACCTCTTTTTTTTAAATTTCCTCATGTAATCTTTCTATTTAAGTGAACAAAGTTATGCCTAAGAAAAAGTAGATTAGTAAGCCATTTCACTCAGTCATTTTTTTTTATCAATAGTTGTTTTTTCTTTTTTCTTTTCTTTCTTTCTTTCTTTCTTTCTTTCTTTTTTTTACTTTTTTTCTTTATTACTATGTGTTTTAAATTCTATACATCAGCCATGGGTTCCCCTGTCCTCCCCCCTCCTGTCCCCACCCCCAACTTGCCCCCAGCCCCTCCCCTCCATTCCCATGTCCTCCAGGATCAAGGCACCCCTGGGGATTCATTTAAACCTGGTGGATTCAGTACAGGCAGGTCCTGTCACCTCCTTCCAGACTGAGCAAAGTGTCCCTGCATAAGCCCAAGGTTTCAAACAGCCAGCTCATGCACTAAGGACAGATCCTGGTCCCACAGACTGGGTGCCTCCCAAGCAGATCAAGCTATTCACTTGTCTCACTTATCCAGAGGGCCTGATCCAGCTGGGTGCTCTACAGCCTTTGGTTCATAATTCATGTGCTTCCATTCGTTTGGCTATTTGTCCCTGTGCTTTTTGCAATCTTGTGTGGAGCATCTTTCAAAATATCATGTAGCTCAGCTCTTATTTTTCAGTAGAAAACACTGGTGTATGATGAGGAAAGTGCTACATGCTATTTTACATCTATCACAACAAGTGTTTTGGTTGTGTAGATATGATAAGCATAAAAATATAAATATATGCCATTTTTTCAGATATTAATAACAGTGACCTTGGGTTGAAAAATTCAGTTTTTATTTGCTGAATATGCATTTACTATATTCATTGAATCATTGCCTGATAACCCCAACCTCTAAACCGTGCTGTATCCACAGGTACATACACTCATCAACCAAATTACTTATCCCCAACTCCTTTGCAGGAGCTGATTTGTAAAAAAAACAGTTCAGATAGAAACATGAGGTTGGCCACTTAACTCCAGGTGTGGATGATAGAATTGGGTTCTGATTTCTCTTAAGTGTGGGACAGAGTTCATCACATTGGATATTGAGGAAAGGTTGGTGTCTCATTAAACAGACCACACACATGTGATTAGGGGCAGTTTGCACCACTTAGTAGGATGAACTTGATCAGTTTTTATCTTGTAATCCTGATATACAGCCAGGTGGATGTGTACTTGTTATGGGAACCTGTTTGTAATTACTGGTGCCAAGGTTCTTGTGTTGGTGTTACCTAACTCATGGTAGCTTGTTCAGGGGACTTGTGGTTTCCACACTAGCACAGGTGAGAGGCCGGCCACTTACCATCAAGCCACTATTTGCTCAGTGTTTGGGTTGGCCAAGTTAGGTGTCTTGTGAGAATCATTCTTGATATTTTTTGGGGTTCAGGACTTAAGGATTGCAGGACTGTTAGAGAATTTTTTTGTAGCTGGGACTCAGATGTGGCTGGAAATGGCAAACCCTGCCAGGCCCTGATGCTCCTGTGTGCTGGGTGCAGCTCCTTTTACCTCCAGTTATTCTTAAACACTGGGGAAGGTTGGACAGAGAGGCATTTTCTCTGAAGACTTTTCCCCCATGAAACAATTAATTTTTCTTTATTTATGATGTTAATATTTGTACATATACTTAAATGTTTCTCCACTTAAATATCTGGACACTGTGAAAGAAATCTGATTACAGATTATCCTTGCTGTGTATAATGTCTGTTTCCAGGGCCATGGTTCTGTATCACAGGACTTCTAGAGTTCCATGACACATGACAGCCTCCCAGGGGTATAGAAGATTAGTGAACCACATTTCCTTCTTTCCCTTGTTCTCTCTTTGTTTTCCTCACTCTCTTCCTCCCTCCTTTCTTCCTTTCTTCGGCCCTCCCCTCTCCCTATTCCCTCATCTCCTCTCCCCTTCTCTCCTTCCACCCCCTCCTCCTTTGATCCCCTCCTTCTGTCCCCTCCCTCAGAATTGTACCCAGGCCTTGCTTATCACCCTACCACTGAGCTTCTGTGCAGCTCTGATTTCAATTTTTACAAAAGCCTCACAGAATGACAGCTTTGAATCAGACTGTCAGAGTGTTTCTGTACAGAGAAAGCGTTCTCTGTCCACCCTGGTTTAGTATCACACACAGCTTCGGAAGTGGCATGACATATTACAGCCATCTTAAGATGTTTAGATATTCTATTTTATAGTTAGTGAATTTAATGGCTTTGATAGCCAATAATATAAAAGATAGATTTATTAATAAGCCAGTATATATTGCAATCATGTATTTTTAAAAAATATTGAGCCTAAAAAACAGCACTGAAGATTAAATATAGAACCACAATAGTCATGTATTGGTAACACTGTAATTGGTCTTCATCATTACCATTCAGATTTTATATTTCTGTGGTTTTTTTTGTGGCTACAAATTTAAGCTTATGACAATAATACCTCAAGTGCAGCTATAGAAATCCAGCTGTTCTCCTGTCCCACAAAGTGGAAGAGATAGATAGCCCCTATGACTGTTTCTCTAAAGAAATATAAGTGTAGAATGTACATTGAGTTCACACCCAAGTGTGGACACTGACACTTTAATTTACAATGTGATTTCCTCAGGAGGACATTTTTTTTTAACATGGTCCTAGAAATGTAAAGGCCCACAAATGGCCAGCGATGCTAAATTTGTCTTACAATGACTTGTTAACTTTACATGAGGATTTTTCTTTTTTTAGATGACATTCAGAAGTATCACTTAGGTTTTATTTGAAAGTTGGGACATTTTTATCCACTTATCTCTTATGGATTTATTTTACATTATTCTGTAATATTAAGTCTGTCAGTCATCTCTATGGGAATGAGAACAGCCCTATGCCTAGAACTGAGATAACCATTTTCACAGGTCTTTTTAAAAGTCAAACTTTACCTTTCATTAAATCATGGGCTCTCTTAAATTACAAATCCCATTAAGAGAGGATGGTCACCCCAAATACAGAATTTCATTTACCCTACTCCCTCTTCTTTCTTAAGCACCTTAATTGAGGTAGGGGGCATGTTTGGTATATATCTTTGTACACATACACCATAGGCAGGTATATGTCCTTGTACACATACACTATAGGTAGTTATATGCCTTTGTAAACATACACCATAGGTAGGTATGTGCCTTTGTACACATACACCACAGGTAGGTATGTGTCTTTGTATACATATACCATAGGTAGGTATATCACAGTACTTCTGTCACTCTCTTACTGAACTTTCCTGTGAAGACAGAAGAAAAATGTATTGACCTAATTCTGTACTCATCCATGATTCTTCTCTTCCCTACCCTTCTTCTGTTCTTCCCATAGACTGCTCAAGGTGGAGGCCACCGGACACTCCTCTACGGACATGCCATATTGCTACGCCATTCCTACAGTGGTATGGTAAGTAAACATCTTGACTTGTCTAGAGTCAGATAGACTGTCTAGAATATTGAGGGTATCATTTCAGTAATGATAGTAATGAGTTTGAATAGATACATTCTTTAATACCCTAGTATCTTGTTTAGTTTTCTAATTTATAAGATGAAGGTTAGATTAATACATATTAGGTATGGCTCCTATTTTCAAT
Organism: Onychomys torridus; assembly: GCF_903995425.1. Classification (NCBI taxonomy): domain Eukaryota; kingdom Metazoa; phylum Chordata; class Mammalia; order Rodentia; family Cricetidae; genus Onychomys; species Onychomys torridus. The sequence continues at coordinate 56,106,824 of NC_050447.1, forward strand.
GCCTTTGATATATTTTTTTTAACTTATAAAGTGTATGGCCGTGGCAGGCTTCTTGCTATCTAGTTCTTATATCTTAAATTAACCCACTTCTATAAGTTTATATCTTCCCACATGGCTTGTGGCTTACAGGTCTCTTTACATCTTACTTCTTATGGTGGTGGCTGGCAGCATCCCCTGACTCAGCCTTCCACCTCCCATAATTCTCCTCTGTGCTTATTCCTCCTATACTATACGTCCTGCCTGGCTACTGGCCAATCAGCATTTTATTTATCAATCAATCAGAGCAACACATTCACAGCATACAGAAAGACATCCCCAGGACTTCCCCTTTTCTTTTGTTCAAAAAGGAAGGTTTTAACTTTAACATAGTAAAATTACACATAACAAAACAATTATTGAGCAAGAATTATAGTTATAATATCTAGTCTATTTGTAGGATAGATTTTTAATATATGTAGAAAAGTAAATTTTAGGAAGAGGCAAGTATAAAATCCAAATGCTATTTTCCATTTCTAATTTTGTTTCAACTATTAATTTATAAGTGCATTAAAATATCCAGATCCAAGGGAACTAACACCCTTTTGTGGAATCCAAGGTTACTTTCACTCATATGCACATACATATATATAATGTAAAAAATAGTAAAATAAATCTTAAAATACCTTTTTGAAAAATAAGATAAAATACTACCTGGGGATATCCCCAGATCCTCTTGTCTGTTATCTTGAGAGGGAGTGTTTTGCAGTCAAGATGGAGTGAGTCTCCAGGTCAGTTTGATTCCACAACCCTAGGATCTTGACTTCCAGGACTTCCAGCTGCTGTACCTGCTTATGCAACACATTCCTACATCTCCCTTCATACACCTGTGGACACCATTTAGCCAGATGTGTCATATTCCATAAAAAGGGTTGCTTAGTGTTGGCATTACTACCTAGTCCTTGAGGGGTAGGGGGCAGCCTTGCTTAGTTCCCACCATAGTTTCTGGATTTTCTTTGCTGGAGCCCCTTCTCACTGGCAGAGTACTTGTTTCACACAGATGGTCTGGTATTTTAAGCTCATGCCACATTCATCTTAGTGTCCTAATTCTTCTGTCACTTAACAAGGGGTTTGAAGTTGGGGGCAGGGAAATTGGCATGAAAAATGATCTAAACTTTATATCTAAGAATAGATACACTTAAGATAATCTAAAGATGGAGGGAATGAGGCGGTGCAGTTGAGATAGTCAGAGTTCCCTGAGAGAAATGTGTATATGGATATTCATGTTGCCCTCTTTTTAGCAGGAAGAAGAACTGCATGGCCAAGTAGATTCTGGGTGTTTCTTTTATGAAAACAAAAGTAGAAGATAGAAGTGACTAGTGTTCAGGTTTCTTTTGGGGACCATGTTTTAATGTTAGATCATGTTGTACATTTGCAGAGGACCATGACTGTCACATGAGGGGAGAGATATAAAAACATGCCCCCAGTCACTTTTCTTCCTGTGCTGACAGAGCTCATTTCCCTAGTCTCTTGTGAGGGGCAAAGGTCTGCCTCTCCTTTGTCTTGCTGCTTTGAAGGGCTGCTGTGCACATGCTGCCTTGCCTCTGATGTTGGAAGGTCTCTGCTTCTCACACAATCAAGATTTTTAGAGAAGCACTAATCAGAGATAGAACAATAGCAGCTTACTTGTCCAAATTGGACCCTGATATGACTGTACACAATTTATAATAATTTAATTTTAGTTAGCATATAAATTATGATATACCTGCACTCATATACATGTGTACATTATGCTTTGTTCTCACTCACCTCCCTCACCGCTGTCCCTCCTCTGCCCTTCCTGGTCTTCTTTCCTCCAAATGGTCCCTTTTTCTGCTTTCACATCACATAGAGCCTATTGCTCTCTTATTTCCTCCTCCTTCTCCATATACACCTCCCCATCCTTCTCATAGTCCCTCTTCTACTTCATGGAGAAGATACAGTTAACCTAAGATCCATTCTACATCACCCATCACCCTATTCAGAATGGCTGTCATCAAGAAAAAAAAATAGCAAATGATAGCAAGGATATGGGAAGGCAGGAACCCTTACGTGCTGATTGCGATAATGTAAACTTATGCAGCCACCATGTAAATCAGTGTGGAAATGCCTTCAAAAAGCTGGAAATAGAGTGACCATGTGACTCAGCTCTACCATGTGTGGGTATGTACCCATAAGATTCTAAGTCAACAGACCATAGATGTACTTCTATTGCTGCATTAATCATGGTAGCCTCAGGAGGACTGTCCACATTTTGTGGTGATGACTAATCTTGTATTTTTAGTATCTGTGCTGTCTCTCCACCTCCCGGTCTTCCACTGACAAACTGGCCTTTGATGTTGGTCTTCAAGAAGACACTACAGGTGAGTACCTGGTACTGTAATGGAACCCTACTCAGGGTGAAGCTGGCTAGACATGGTCAGAGACACATGAGGTAGCTATTTGTATAATGAAGTCAAGAAAGTGATTTTCTCTTTGACATTTTTGGTAGAGGGGGAGAATGTATTTTATCCTTCTGGTTGATTATTCCTATATGATTGGTTAGATATAAAATCTTGGCAGCATATCCTTTCTTGTGGGTTGAGAGATGAAAAGTCAGTGCATACTGCATGATGGACTGGGCCATGGTGAAGCTTGCTGATGTTCACTGAACAGTTTGTAAAGTATCACTGCATGACTTTTAATCATTCATCTTCAAACATCCTTAGGTATAATATAATAGTGTGCTCAATTTTAGCACTCAAACACAAAAGTAGAAAATTAAATTCTTTGCTGCTTTGTCTCTAGGGCTCTGCTGTGCTGTGTGTCCAAAAAGACAGATGTTTCCCTATTTTGGAAACCATGAAAAAGGTTTATACAAACACATTTATCCTTTCGTAAAATCCAAATATGAGAGCACAAGGTTTATCTGTGTTCTTGTTCTTTGTTATCTGCCTCTATATTGACTCACTAAACCCCGATTAGAGCATTTTGTCTTTTACAATGAGCAGGGATGACTTCTGGAATGAAACTTTAGTAACAGAGCCAGGGATGTAACTCAGTGGTAGAGCACTTGTCTACCATGTGATGAGTCCTGGGTTCAATTCTAAATGTCAAAAAAATAAAATTAGATGCCAAGTAGAAAAAGCAATAGAAGGAAAGAATCCAACTTTTATTTTATTGTTCTTCTCTGGTAGGGACCATCCCTCCATCCACTGGTCACTCCATTTTATCTCTTTAAAAAAATAGTTCTCAATGAAGATGTTGTTCAGTGGTAGAATGTTGATATGTGTAAGGCCCTGGATTCTTTCCCTAATATCACAAACCAAAGGAAACTCATGTAGTGCACATGCACAAAGTTTCTGGGAGCTGTACTTAGCACAGTGTAACTACTGATTACAGTTTTATGTCCTGCAATCTTCAGCAAGCAAGAGGGAAAGAACTGCAATCTTTTCTCCACACACAAAGGTTATGCCTGCCTGAGGAGAGCTCTTCATCCTGATGTAAAGTTCAGATAGCAAAACAGTGTATGGTACCCACATGTAAGGTACAAGTTTACATTCTGTATAGTCATTAAAAATGGTTTTTCATATTAGCCAAACTTTCACAAAATAACAGAAGTGATAATGAAAAAATATATACAATGAGCCCAGTTGACTTTTGATAATTTTGATAATCCTGGGCATAAAAAGTTAAATATAATATTCAGATATTCTACTTTATCATATGTAAATTCAGTTCTGTGTTTTCCCAGTTTTTCATTTTTTTTCTTAATGTGTTTTAGAAAACAGTTAAGTAAAAAAATCTTGAGTTTGCACACCAAAACACATGATCTAGGCCATATATTTATATACTAAGCTAATTTCATGGCAGAGTAACACAGCTGCCAATCCCCCACCCAGAGTCCTTCCCTGTACTCTGAGCCATTATTCTACCCTGCTTTCTCCCCAGCTTCTCCTTTTTTGTGAATTAATGAAGACCCATGGCATTTGTCCTTTATTTTCTGTTTGCCTTCACCAGAAGTAAAGAAGGCAGATGATCTTCTTTCTTTTAGGTTGATGAATTTTCAACTACTGAAGCAGTGACTGAGAAACAGTACAGGCACTGTCAGTGTTTGGGGGAATGGATAAAAATGTGGATCCAGTGAATGGGAATGGAGAATTCTGTCTGGTGATAAGCAGTTAAGACTGGTTTGAGTGAGAAGAACAGCTTAGGCCCAGATTTGATATTGACTATGGGTTCCTAGGATGTATCCCAGATGAATTTACTCATTGAGACAAAATTAATTGTTGAGTGCTACAGTGTGGTGATAGGACCTGGGAAAACCCCAAGGAACAAAAAAGCACACATGTTCTGGCATTGGGGAGTAAGTTAAGAAAAAGAAATATAATAGAAAAATAATAAAAGGCAGGCAAGATGGCTTAGCAAGCCCAACAGTCTGGATTCAACCCCCAGATCCCATATAGCACAAGGAGCAAGCTGCGTCCTGATAGTCACATGCATGCTATGGTTTGTGGTATACAGATGCAAGTAAATAGAAATGAAATAAACTGAAAAAAAGAACAATAACAAAGCTTGGTAAAGGAGGAGAATGGCACTTGTAGGTGACGGGTACCACCAGAACCCAGTTGGAGTTGTCGGAGGGTGAGTTTGGTAACTCACGGGAACTGTGGGTGGGCTGCCTTTCCACTTCTGGTGTGGGTGATGGGACTCAGAAGGCAGGTGGATGTGTGCTTTGTGCTGCCGCTGGGCTTACTTTAGATGTATTTGTTTTAATGTACACCCAGCTCTTCTAGTGCATCTTTCTGTACTATGCGTCTCTTAGATGAAAAGGAACTAATGCATTTTAAAAGGAAATAAAGCAGAGCAGAGGAGACAGGATAATGAGATTTTTAAGATAGCAATCCTTTGTGTCAGTTTTGAATCAACAAACGAACATTTATAATGCAACTACCCCAACAGAAAACCTCAATTACTTTTGATGAAAATCAGGTAAAAAGTAGATTTATTTTTAGAGAGTAATGTAACAAGATTGCTTAAGGAATGACATCACCCTGACTAATAGACATATCTAGGCCTATGTTAGCCCATGTAAATAAACTGTCATTTCCCTGCAATTCTTATTGGAAAAAAGACACCAAACTGTCACACCCATTTCCCATTAGGAGAAAGTTTGCATTTCTCTATGTCCTACCCTAAGTGAATTTGGCTGAGTTCTTTTGATTTTCAGGATCCAAGAGATTAGTTTGCATAAAAATCACATATTTCTGAAAGTCCTGTGAGTGGTGTTCCCTGAAAAGGAAATGGATCTTAGGTTAACTGTATCTTCTCCATGTTTTGATTCTATCACTCTCAGGGGAGGCTTGCTGGTGGACCATACATCCTGCCTCTAAGCAGAGATCAGAAGGAGAAAAGGTGCGGGTTGGAGATGACCTCATCTTGGTCAGTGTGTCTTCTGAAAGATACTTGGTAAGTGTGGGAACAGGACTGAGGACTTGACACCTTGCTAGAGATGGATCCATAAAATGATGCTTCCTAGGAAGTGTGCTTATGAACAAAGCTAGGGAGGTGGCTCTCAAAGTCTGGGTCTCTATCTGGTGAGCTATAAATAACTCCCAAGAAGAGGAGACTTCTGTGGCCTGAGGGGGAGGGTGGTTCCTTGGGTCTGTTAAGCAGGCTTCCCTCCAGAAGTTGACATGCATATTCATGAGGCTGATGGTGCCTACTCTTGGATCCTTTTATTAACAGATGTAAAAGGAGTCTAATCAGGAGTTTCAGATTCTGTGGTCTTTAATTTGTGCCCCACGTAAAGGCTGTATCAATTGGGTTTTCATTCCACATTTTGATTCTTAGGAAAGTAATTGACTGTGTGAGAGATACTTTAAGCAGCAGCTTGCCTGCCTTCATGCCTGGATTCAAAGGGTAGGGGCTAAGCATAGGAAAATGAAGAAGTTACTTAGTCATTGAATGTAGGTTTTGATTTTTGTGAGAGGCAAAATTATGGATTTAATTTAACATATTTATTAGGCTATAGTTATCCTAATCTAAAGAGTAACTGTATAGAAGTTCACAGAAGAATGAAATCCATGAAATGGTAGGAGGGACAAGTATATAATATTCTTTGTTTTTTGTAATTTTATTTGTTTCTGATTTGAGAGAGGGTCTCACAATGTAGCCCAGGCTGGCCTTGAACTCATCATTTTTTTACCTCACCCTCCATTGCTGGCATGGTAGGTCTTCACCACCATATTCAGCTAAGGATTATCTTTCTTTTTTGCATTATTGGGTATTCAACCCAGTCCTTGTGTATGCTAGGCAAACACTCTACTACTGAGCACTCTCTAACTGGGGAAACAGGTCAGTCCATTGGGTGCTTATATACATTCATGAAGACATGAGTTCAGATTCCAGAACCCATATAAGAAAAGCAGGGAGTGGCAGTACACTTGTCTTCATTATGGTGAGTCAGGCACAGGCAGATTCTTGATGCTTGCTAGCCAGCCTGCCTGGTCTACTTGGTAAGCTTCAGGTCAATGTGACACCATCTCAATAACAGAGTGAATGGCATTTGAAGAGTGACTCCTGAGGTTGACTTCTGGCTTCCACGCGTACATCACACATATACACATACATCTGCATACACACATACAGGCACATGGCCACACACATACACCCAAGAATATAACATGATGGGCTTGGTAATAAAGTCATTTTCAATGCACCAACGTGTTCATATCATTATCAAGTGTTCCTAGGAAGAAGAACCTTGCTTGACTTCCTGTGTATAAAGTGGTGGTGCTAAAGACAGGGGAATGGCTTAACAGGCCTTCCTGTCATGGACAGGAAAAATCCTAGCTTTGAAGCATCTGCTCCTGTGTAGCTGTTGGAGGCTTGGAATGGTCTTCCACTTTTGCCTCGGACATTGTCCCTGTGTAAGTTTCTTGTGCCATACAACTGTGTAGTTTATTAAAATATACATTATTAAACCCCTGAAGTGTGCCAGGGCTGTGCCATGAGGGTGATGCGTGCTTATCAGAAGATGCACCTTTCAAGTTTAGCTGTGTTTAGAAACCACTAACAAGAGAAACAACTCCTGCCCACTTCAGTGCAACACTCCAAACATGTTCCCATTTGATTGGGGCCTGACATTTCCTGTCTGTTGTGGTTTCCCAGCTTGGACTTTGTGCTGTGTGGCGGAGGGTGCTTTGATAGGGTGGCATTGTTATGAATCAGAGGAGTGGAATATTCAGAACTTGAAAGAACTAGGCTTCTAATGTCCCATCTATGGCTATCAACCTGTGCAGTTCTAGAATGAGCTTCCTCTCTCCAGAATTGCTGTCTGTAAAGTGAGGTAGATGCTAATGGGAACACCCAGTCCAGACCTTTCTGTGAGAGGCAATGGGGGAAGGCACTTGAGTGTCACTGAGTGATCAAAGACCGCAGGAAGAAGTGACAAAAAATGACACTTATGGTTCATGGCCTTTAACTTCGGAAGTAAATAAACCCTATTCATTAAAATTTACTACTCGATTCTAAGCTTCATTTTCCCCAAGTGCTTAACTTCATTTTCCTGAGTAGCCTTTATATATATATATTTTACAGAAAGTGTGGTAGGGATATAATAGATAAATAATTTGTATTAGATATAACAGAGATATAAAACAAAATATATAAATATGCATATATAAATGCATAGATATATTTTTATGTTTATGTTTATATATGTTTATGTATATGTGGAATTATATAAATATAAACAAGTATATATGTATATATGTGTGTGTGTGTATGTGATTTTGAGACATGGTCTTACACTGTAGCCCAGGCTGGCCTTGCACTCATTGTGTAGCCCAAGATGCTTTAAACTCACAGTGATGCTTCTTTCTGCCTCAACCTCCTTAGTGCTAGGATTAGCAGCATTAGCGACCACACCTAGTTCTGGGTAATCCTTTAAATAGAGGAAAACAGGGCAGCAAGCCACAGTGCTAGGATTTCACTCTCAAGTGCTAATGAGGTCAGTGCTTTTATTGTTCACACCCACTGACTCTCACATATATAGAAAGAAGGAAACCCAAGAACACACTGTCTGTGGTTTCTGCCCTCAGAGAAGTAATGCTAGAACCAAATCATGTTAAGTCAACTTTACCAGTGTGACAGATACCTGAGAGAGGCTACTTAAAAGAAGGGAAGACTAGTGGTGGATAAAGCATTGCGTCAGGGGAGACATGGAGAACAAGGCTCCTCACCTCATAGCAGTGGGAACATAACTAAAAAGAATGAAGGATCCTCATCTTCCTGTCAAAGGCTCAGCCCCAATCACCCAACATTCTCCCTCTAGGCCCCATCACCTAAAGGTTTCCTCCAACATTTATGGGACTGTCAGTATTACAGGATGGGTGAGGGATGCTGGTGTTGACAGATGTCCCTTTTGATCTAAGTATCACTCACTGTAGTCTCACATTTCCACTCTGATTGGATAGTAATGAGTCATGCTGTGCCAATGGTTCAGGGGTGGATATGGTGGACTCAGTGCAAAGGCTTTAAGAAAACAAATGAAAATAAAGAAGAAAGGTAGTGAATGAACTTTAAACACCTTAGGCTGCCCTTGAACTTACTGTGAAGTCAACACTGACTCTGGTCCTCATATCTCCACCTTCCAAGTGCTGGCATTACAAACATGTGGCACCATACCTGCTTTATGTAGTTAGTGCTCATGGTGGCATTTGTGCTCAAAGTCTTGTACATTCTAGACAAGCACGGCTAACTGAGTCACATCCCCAGGCCTCATGTATAGTTGCCTAAGTCCTCAGTTTCTTTCATCTACAGTATGGGAATTATGAATAATCCAGTTGACACAGGGGCATTAGGAGAATCAAATTCTGAAATCTAAGGAAGATCTCAGCCCTTGCATAGTGAGTGGCTGCCATTGTTTGCTTGGGAGGTTTGTGCCTTTGCACAGTGGTTAAAAAAGTGTGCCAGTATTTAGCTTGAGGAGGAAAAACCTGGCCAGGACTATTTATCAAGTATCTTAAATAAATATCTATTATGTGAAAGCAACATCTGTATTCTGAGATGCTGATATTCTTAAAAATGAATAAAAACTTTTGTCTCAAAACACATTGATTAAAGTGACTATAGAAAATTAAAACTCCCAGCATTTGACTTTTTCTTATCGGGTCTATGACTGTTGAGCTATTTTTCTTTCACTCCTGAGCTCAATTAAGGTTAATCTGACTTTTCCCTTGGAACACTAATGGGGCTTGAAGCCCTTGCAGTGGTGAATTGATGGCTAGCTGATTTTCCTCCCTCCCATCTGCAAAAGCACCTCCTAAACAGAGAGGGTGCTGTTGTCGGGAACCCTCAGCCTGTCAGCCTTAAGTTGGACACAGGTTGATTCCCAGTGAATAAAGGTTCTTGGCTGTAAGAATGGTTGTAAACTACTCATGCTTCTTATGTTTGCCGTTTGCTGTTCTAATTTGAAATGTCATCCTAATCTTTTCAGGAATATCCAGCAGGGTTTTTCTGGGCTCCTATTGGACAATTTGTCCTCTAAAGAGGCTTTTGCAAAGCAGCTTATGTGTAAGAGAAAGAACTTACCCTTGTGAAAGCAGGACAAGTTGGTGTTACTGACTTAGGATCTACTTCAAACGGAATAAAATAGGATAAGTCACATGAAACTTCATTTTTAATGTGTCAGTTGTAAAATCTCTGGTCTGAACCAAAGTTTCCCATCTGTCTTTTCACTCTTGAAATGTTGATTTTCTGTTGTCTAAGTCACTTGTAGACATTCAAAAATCTTATGATCCATAGTACCATGCTCCAATAACTGATTGAAAATAAATCAGGGGTCTGGAGAGAAAGCTCAGTGGTTAAGAGCCCTTGGTGCTCTTTCAGGGGACCCAGGTTCTGTGCACGTGTCATAGCATGCACATAGAGGTCAGAGGACAACTTTTAGGAGTTAGTTCTGTCCTGCCACCTTGTGGGTCCTGGGGATTGAACTCAGGTCAACAGTCTTGGTGGCAAACATCTTTACCTTCTGAGTTCTCGCTCTAGCCCTAGCTATCATTGACAAACAACTAACTCATGTTGTTTTCTGAGAGTTAGAGATAAGATGCTGATGGTACCAAAAGGTTCCTAACTCATGTCTTCAGGCTTGGCACTGTGAGCCTTGACCCACCTGCGTAGCCATCTCTGTGATATTTATCTGGGATTTTTAAATAAGAAATACAAAGATGTTTTGATTGCATGACAAGTTGCTGAATTTCCTAAAGCTGCACAAATATATCAACAGAAGGCAGGGGTCATTAATATTTACAAGTGATTTGTTATGGTATTCAATTCAATTTGGGGGCCATCTCGAACACTTTGCCACCGAGACATCAGGCTCAGCTCCTCCAATTCAATTTTAGTTAATTTACCTTTAGCCCCCCTTTCTTTCCCTGTGGCCCAGATGGTGGAGCCATCGAACATTACATTTAAAAAAGCATCCACATCTTTGTCCCCCATTTATCTTTTCTTATTTTTTTCCAAAGGAAAAAAAAGCTGCAGCCTAAGGGCTAAGATGGCTTGTTTACTCATGTTTCTTGTCTCTGGATGCTAATTTATTTGGAATGCTGTATCATCAAGGCCCAAGTGCCTGACATTTAATAAGAGATAAATAAATGAATGAAAAATTGCATCAGACAAGGGCTGAATTCAAAGAATCTTAGAAAAATGTTGGGGCGCTGGAACCTTCTGGCAATCTGATAAAGCATTCAGACCTGCTGTCACAATGATCTTTTAGAATGCATCAAATAAATCCATAGGATTAGAAAGGAAATTAAAAGGTCAGAATATAGCTCATAGGGTTTGAGTTAAGATCCCCAGGGAAAGCTGTGGGGCACTTAGGTCTTTGAGATTTTGTGTTTCTGTCATATAATATCTCATTCCCCCAAACATAAGTTTAGGATCAGCAGTTTTGATGGTCTCTGCTCTACTGCTCCTAAATTGGAAACTACTTTTCTTTCCCACTTTTTCTTTCTTTTTGACTAATTGCTCAAATGATTCTTGTATATTTTAGAAGTTAAAATTCATGGGCTGGGAGTGATGGATCAGTGGGTGATGGCTTGCCGGGTAAGCATGAATAAATGAGTCCCATCCATCAGAACACATGTGTGAAAAGTCATGGCTGGAGAGATGACTCAGTGGTTTGGGTCACTATTACTCTTGTAGGAGACCCAGGCTTGATTCCTTGCACCAACATGGTGGGGTGGCTCACAACCATCTGTAACTCCAGTTCCAGGGAATTCAACACCCTCTTCTGACCTCTGTGGGAACCAGGCATATATGAGGTAGAGAGAGAGACAGAGAGAGAGACAGAGACAGAGAGAGAGACAGAGAGAGAGAGAGAGAGAGACAGAGAGAGAGAGAGAGAGAGAGAGACAGAGAGAGAGACAGAGAGAGAGAGAGAGAGAGAGAGAGAGAGAGAGAGAGAGAGAGAGAGAGAGAGAGAGAGAGAGAGAGAGAGAGAGAGAGAGAGAGAGAGAGAGAGAGAGAGAGAGAGAGAGGCGCGAAACACTCATGTATATAAAATAAAATAAATCTAAAAGCTGGGTGTATGGTGGCACTCAGTGGGGTGATAAACATAGGTGGAACCCTGGGACTTGCTGACTACCCAGCCTAGCCTATTTGCCAGGCCAATGTAAGACTCAGAAAACTTGGGCAGCACCTGAGAAACAAATGCTGAAGTTGTCCTCTGGTCTGTATACACACACACACACACACACACACACACACACACACACACACACACACAAAACCCCCAAATAATAAAGGTTGAAGTAATTAACATTAGGTTAAAGGTGAGTGAAACCTGATTGCCAGGAGCCCCAAGTTCTGACACATGGCTTTACTGTGGCTGAGACTGCCATCTTACACACTGTTGAGTCTAAGGCTGATTTTGCTTTCAGCCTATGCCACCATCTATCTCTGCTTTATGGACAACTCATCTTGGTTTCAGTAATTGGACTGTTGCTGCCTTCTGAATATTTAATAGCAATGGGCCTGGCTTGATACTGTTCCTACTCAGATTTCTATTTTGCTGTTTAAGCAGCAAAATAAAGTAGAAGATTCCAGCGGCAATGCTTCCTGAGATGATTTCTTTTGAAGAGTAGGTTTCATTTAGATAACTCTCTATGGCTTCAGTATGTTCTTAAGGACATAGTCAGAACTCTTCCTAACAGACTGGCACATTCCCATTTTTCTATTTCTCCCATGTGAGATTCATCTTTGTACTTAGTTCTAATTTACAGGTCCCTTTCAGTTCCTCCAGTCACTCATCACTTTTGCTGTGGCAGCTCCTGGCTGCCTGAAGTGTAAACTCCTTGATCTGGCACCAGCCTTTGTCTACAGGTCTGTCCTTCTTTCCCCTCCTCAGTGTGTACCCGAAGCTTCAAAGAAAGGATTCTGCACTGCACTCTGTGTCCTCAGGACTCTGCCCTTTGATTATGGTAATCTCTTGGCCATATTTTCCCTATATCAGAGTTTTTAGGCAGCCAGAGGAGCCTAGTCCACAACTGTGCCAAGTAGTCTGATATATTAAAATGAAAAATCCAAACTGGCTCATAAAACATTTTTAGTATCCTTAAAACATTTATAGCCAAACCATTGACGTTATATTATACATACTTAAATATGCAGAATGCATCTACTTGTTTGGAGACAATGTATCTCAAATAGGAGATCCAGGCCATGTGATCTCACTGCTTTCCTCAAAGCTTTTGCCATGAAAACTCCCACCTCTCTCCATGGCATCAATGTGTTCCCTCCAGACCTAGCATGATGAAGCCTGTTTCAGTTGTTTTGTGGGAAATATTCCCTTTTGATAATTCCTAAAGCAGTTTGAATGTACTTTACACATTTTAAAAGTGTGTTAATGCATGGCATTTTATGTAGCTCACTTATCTCCCCCTACAAGATTACAAGTGCCCTTGGGGCCAGAAGTTCACTCTGATAATACTCAGAACAATGTTTTAGACAATACATTGAGTGAATCCATGATATATTAACAAATGGTTATCTGTTCTGAGTGTGTATGAGCTTGCAGTTAGTTTAAAACTAAAATAAAATACAAGAATTATTACTGTGAATTATTCTGAGGAGATTTGGTAAACTATATATGCTGTGTATGTACACACACATATGTACAATTCTGTTTACTAAGTCATTGACATAGAAATAACTCAGATTTTTTAAAAAAAAAATCTGTACTGGGGGCTAGAGAGATGATTCAGTGAATGAAATGATTCCCATGCAAGCAAGAGGACCTGAGTACCAATCTTCAGCAAGTACATACAGAGCCAGGTACAGTGGCATGTTCCTGTAATTCCAGAGATGGAGGTAGAGGGAGGAAGATCCCTGGAGCTCCCTTGCCAGTCAGTCTAGTTAAATTGGTGAGGACTGGATTCAACAAGAGGCCTTGTCTCCAAAACATAGAAAAGTGACTCCAGAAGACACCCAGCTCCAGCCTGTGGCATCCATCCTCATGAGTGTTCACATATGCATGCAAACAGACACACCATCATGTACACAAAGAGAAATGAATAAAGATTGTTGATGAAATTATGCTGTTTAGGTTTTAAAGATCTGACTTGTGCCTTCTCCTTGTTCACTGAGTAGCACTCTGTGAACCTCGGTCAGGCAGCTTGAAGTGGGAGAAAGAAATGAATCAAAGAATTTGTTGTATGTTAATTGTCACAGAAAACACACTGTTCTTATTTATGGAGCAAATGGGATAGGATTGGTCTGTGAACACTGAAGGTGTTTTCACATCTGCAGAAAAAAAGCTGGGCCAGGAAAGGAGTCTCAGGTGAGGACTGAGCATAAGAATGATCACCCTAAAATGACTAAGGGCTTGCATGAAAAAAGGAACAGCTGGAGTTTGAAAGAGAGGAGGGAAGGATTGCTAAACCTGATGGGTCACCTGGGAAAATTTAAAATCTATTGATTGGTGCATTTACTGATGAAGTTAGTATGTGTATTTTACAGTGTCAGTTTCAAAAGATAGGGTAGAGATGCAGTTTTCAGCTTCAAAAGTCTTATTTTAATTGATTTTTGGTTAGTGCACAAAGAAATGGATTTCATTGAGACACTATCTCTCACACATAGATATCAGACATTTTATACTTAGTTATCCTTGTGTTGTTAGTGTGTGCCCCTAATTCCCGGTCTCCTCTTGTGGCCCTCTTCCATTCTACCACTGTCCCCTTCTGCTTTCATGAAACACATACTTACTTTGCTCTCTCTTATTCATTTAGCTTCCCTCGGTCTAGATCTCTTTCTCCTCTCATAGTCCTATATGTACACGTACATATATGTATGCATGAATGCATACTGTTTTTCAGGCTACGTTTTTTGTCTTTTGAGAAAACATGAAATATTTGTCATCCAGCCTTCCTTATTTTCCTACATGATGATCCATTTCCCTGCAGATACCATAATACAGTTCTTCATTATGGATGAATAAAATCCTCTTGTTTGTGTGAGCTTCATTTTCTTTATCTGGTGGCTTCTTTTTAAGAGAATGAGTGAACTTGTTGCTGAGAATTGGAATGACCATCTACTGGCTCTGGTATCAAAATGTAGCTAACAGTCACCTAAGGGCTTTATTCACATAATGGGTTGTTAATAAACTATCACAGTATCATATGTACAAAAGTGAATAATAATTTCAAGTGCACACTTTAATACTATTTTGTCTATCAACAACCTAATGACAAAGTTTCTTCTTACAAATAAATATTCTCAGTGTATTTGTTATTCATATGTGTGTTTTCTGATGACTTATTCAAGTAAGTAACTCTTAGGATGAACCTGAAAAGTATCTAAAGTTCCATAGTGTTCTAGTTAGCTTTACCTGTCACTTGAGAATGGAGTCTCATTTGAGAGGTTGCCCTGAGCAGATTGGCCTGTAGGCATATTTATGGAGGATTGCTTTTATGGAATTGATGTAGGAGGGCCTGGTGCACTGTGGGTAGTACCATTCCCTGGGCAGGTAGCCCTAGACTGTATAACAAAGCTACCTAAGCATAGGTCTTGGAGAATGAGCTGGCAAGCAAGATCTTCCACGATTCCTGCTTGAACTGGGCCAAGATTCCTCAATAATGGACTGTGATCTGGAAATGGAAGCCAAGTAAATCCTTTCCTCCCCTCAGTTGTTTTTGGCCAGAGTGTCCCATCACAGCCACAGAAAGGAAACTAGAACAGAATGTAACTTCTATTGTTCTCTTTCCTGCTCATGCTTTAATTACCTTGTTTAGGTTTATCTATTTTTGAGTCAGAGTCTTGGCATGTTGTCCAGGCTGGCCTTGACATCAGGATCCTCTTGCCTCAGTTCCCTGAGGGTTGAGATTCTGGGTATGTGCTTCCATGCTGGCTAGTGGTTTGAGCTTTGAAGACCAGGCTGAAGCGCATGTTCCTGACGGCTATTTCCAAACCAGCAGTGTTGCTCTCGGGCTGCCAGAGCCCCTGCACCGGACTTACAGCAATGCCTCTTCTTGCCTCCTGCTACAGCACTTGTCATATGGCAACAGCAGCTGGCATGTGGACGCTGCCTTCCAGCAGACCCTCTGGAGCGTGGCCCCTATCAGCTCCGGAAGTGAAGCAGCCCAAGGTAAGAGATCCACTCTAATTAAAAGGCTTGTCCTTGATACGGAGTTGATGCTGACCGCTGGAATTGTGATAATGAGCTGATAGCTAATTAGAGACCTTTCATGTTCCCACATTCTATCATGCAGAAACATGACATTTTAGAATCTTGCCTAAGCTGGTCTTTAAAAGTGAAGCCCGTGCTAGACATCATCTTCTTTTATTTTCATGGTGTTGTCAACTTTGGCTGATTTCTGTGATTTCATGTGCTAGCTCTCTAAGGGCTATTTACCCTATTTGGGAGACCTCGCGGTATTGCTTGGTTAGTCTCATATCATTGTTTGTTATTATCGTCCCTGTGCCTAGTAGCTGGATCACAATGATGTTTATGCAGCAGGGTCTCCCAAGGTGATAGCTGCCTTGATTATGGTGCTTCTCACTTTCATAGCTTCAAATCGGAGCCAGTACTTGTTTGTGTGTGTGAGGGTGTGTGTGTGGGGGGGGGGTACATGTGTATGTACATACATGTAGAGGCTAGAGATCAGGAAGGTTGGATGTTGTTTACTTTTTGTCTTATATATGTGTGCATGTATGTGTTCTTGTATATGTGTTTGCATACATGTGGGTGCACAGGTGTAAATGCTCATGTTCATTCACTTTTATTTAGTTTTTGATTGAGTCTTTTTGATGGCTTAGATCATACTGATGAGTCAAGGATGGCTAGCCAGTGAGTCCCCAGGATTCACTTGCTGACTGAATGGTCTCCATAGCCCCACATTTTATGTATTTAATGGTGATGTTTATAGGGCTGGGGCCACACCCTTTGGTTAAAATATCAAACTGACTCAAGGGGTTGGCCAATGACACTCTGTGATTTGGTCACAGGTCCAAGACTATTTACTAGCCAAGTGTGTCTCCATCAGTACAAGTAGATGCTTGTATCAAACCTGTTGTCTGGGCATCAGCATCTGGCCATGGTATTCTGAACACAAATGACTTTAAATCCTTGCAGGGTATCTCATCGGTGGTGATGTTCTCCGGCTACTACATGGACATATGGATGAGTGTCTCACTGTCCCCTCAGGAGAACATGGCGAAGAACAGCGGAGGTTGGTACTCAAGACTGACTTGTCGCACTGACCTTGATGTATTTGTTGGGAAAAGAATAATCTTGGTGTTGCACAAAGGAGCACACAAACAAACTGAAAATAAGTTGTCAAGTCATTTTTCCTTTTGCAAAAATGGTACATCTGAACCCAGACCTGCTAGCTAGCATGCTGAGCAGAATGAACTCTGTGTTTATCACCGAAGTAGGTTGTCACTGTATCTCATCCCTTTGGTGGACATGGCTTCCTAAGAAGGGTTTTCTCTATTTAAAACACATTAGAAGCATTGAGTGGGAGGGGAGAATGCATGAAGTTAAAGTTTTTAAAGTGCTGTGGTTGTCCGCTAGTTTGCAATGACATTTCTGGAAAATTTAATCTCACACCCAGTCTCAGAGTTCTCAGGATTCCTTTCTGTCATCTCCCATTTATTAAAATGTAGTAAAGCTGACCACTTTCCCTCAAATTTTACAGGGAGACAAAGCTCAAGTTGTCTTCAGGTACTGGGAGAAGTATACAGTTGTGATGAAAATGTGCTGCTGTTTAGTGTGATCCAGCTGCTGGTCATTTGCCCTGTGAATTGAATTAATTAACAAGTGCAGTAAGATGAGAATACAAAGAGAGGTCACACACGAGAGGAGAGCTACCTGGGTGGTTTGCTGTGTGTTTTTAAATCTTTGAGTGGGCTTTTCTCATGATGTTAACCTGGGTGTTTGGGTAGTTTGTTTAATAGAAGCTCATCACTCTCATTTAGTAAAAAGACACAACAAAGTCTTTAAAAAAATCAGCTGCCACTTCAGTAGCTCAGGAAGACTCACTGGGGACATGCTCTCATGGGCTAACTTGGTTTAAGGTGGAGCACAGCTTGTAGGGAAGTTCTATTAACTACAATTGCTGTGTCACCTGTGACTGTGAACGCCCTCCTCTAAGGTTCCTATGTATGGGTACTCAGTATCCAGTGGTGGTGCTGTTCTGGTGTGTGTGTGTGTGTGTGTGTGTGTGTGTGTGTGTGTGTGTGTGTGTGTGTGTGAGAGAGAGAGAGAGAGAGAGAGAGAGAGAGAGAGAGAGAGAGAGATCTTAGGGAGGTGGGGCTATCATTGGTGTGGATCTGACTCTGCAGGGTAGGTGTTGGAGTTTCCACATGCTTTACAAGGAATTATACAGGGAAGCATGGCTAGTTAGAAGAAAGGAGATGGTGCATTAAGGGAAAGATACATGGGAGCCTCAGGAGTGTCATAACTTACCAATGGCCTGACTCCAAGAAGACAGAAATGGGTGAACCAAGGTCTGAGGTGACCTTTTATGGGTCATAAGCTTAGTACCTGTCTCTCCCAAGGTCATATAATGCAGACAGCTCTTCAGAGCATGCTCTTTTGTCTGAATAGAGCTCAGACTAAAGGCTACTGTCTTTGTATGTTAGTCTCTGACATTTCCTTTTCCAATTTCCTATTCTCCTGCCTCAGCTCCTTGCTGGAGGGAGGGGCTGTTGGGGGAAGGCATTGAGATTTCTCAGCAGTGCTCCCTGATGCACTCAGCTGTGAGCAAGCTCTAGTCATCACTGGCTGCTCTTGCCATGATGTCCTTACTGCAGTGTCACATTTAACTTAAACTGTGAGCCAAATAAGCTTGCTGCTTCGAAGGTGCTTTAGCCAGGTAGTTTACATGTTTGTTTGATTATGTCTCATTGCACTTATTTATTTTGTTGTGTTATGTGTGCACATGAGAACCACACTGTACATGTAAAGGTCAGAGGACAGTGTGTGGGAGTCAATCTTTTCTGTATGGGTTCCAGGGATCATATGTAGGTCATTGTAGCACGAATCTTAAAAGGTCTTATTAATAAAAACAAACCTGGAGCCAGGTATTGGGGTGAACGCTGAAAGATCAGAGAAACAAAACAAGCCACAGCTTTCTCACCTTGCCAATTCCTCAGATGATCCTGTTTCCTCAAACTGGAAGCCTCTGAGTTCTCATTCAAATGGATCTCAGCTGAACGCTGTCCGAAAGCCTAAAAGCTTAACCAGGCCAAAAGCTTCTAGTTTCTGGTCTTCACGCCTTAGATACCTTTCTGCTTTCTGCCATCACTTCCTGGGATTAAAGGCATGAGTCACCATGCCTGGTTGTTTCCAGTGTGGCTTTGAACTCAGATCGGGATGGATCTCTGCCTTAGGAATGCTAGGATTAAAGGTGTGTGTGCCACCATTTTCTGGTCTCTATATCTAGTGGCTGTTCTGTTCTCTGACCCCAGATAAGTTTATTAGGGTGCACAATATTTTGGGGAACACAGTATCACCACAGATCATCAGGCTTGGTGGCAAGTGCCTTTACCCTCTGAACCATGTAGGTGGCTTGAACCAAGTGTTACAGTGACAAAAAAAAGTAACTGGTACATGTTGCTTTCAGTGAGTTAGTAATAAGATGCTGATGGTAACAAGAGGGTCATAGAATGCTGAAGAAGACATCAAAAAGCAGTTGGCTTGAGGAATTAATTCCAAACAGAAAGCTAAACATAAGCATGAATGTGAGTGATGGCAGTGTGTTCTGAAGTAGCATCCTAAGTGATGCAGAGAGAATATGGAAAGATTAGAAGCTAGATGCATCTGCTGCAGACATTTTTCTGTTAGCTTCAGGCTCATAGCTTGGCTTTTCTCCTGTGCTTCCTGGGAGGGGCTTATGGAGCTGGGTTGGGATCCTTACAGCTGTGATAGGCAAAAGACACTTGGATTAGAAGTGAAAAGAGGCTAAGTCAGAGGAACCCTTTAGAAAGAGGGATATCACTGAGTTCATGTAAGGCCTTGTGTTAGTTACCCTTTATTATGATGGAAAAAGACCTGCTGTGAGCAACTTGAAGAAGGGAAGGTCTAGTTTTGCCCATAGTTCAGGGGAGATAGTTGGTACAGAGGATGGCAACGGCAGGTGCTTGTTTGTTATGAGAGTTATGTTAAAATTGGGTGCAGTGAGTTCAGAGGACTAAGCACAGCCAACAGGAAAAAGAGTCTGTGTTGAATATAAATCAGAAAAGCTTGAGGCCATTTGAGGGAAAGGGCAACAATCATATGTTCACTCAGAGGGAGAGGAACTCTGGGGTGGGTTAAGACCAGTCATCCACCAGTGCCTTTAGGAGGCTGTGAAGCTTGGGGTAGATACCTGGTTAATGCAACTCCTGGCACTAAGCTTGAATGAATTCTGACAACTTTTTTTTTTTTCAAACTGAGTCTCAGTGTGTGTTCACCTCAACACACTGAGAGACTCTTCCAAGGTCGTGGAGGCAGTGAGAGCACATCTGTTTGCTATCTTTTTATAGCATGTTGACACGGTGCAATTAGATGAGCGTTGATGTCAGATCATGACTGTATGGAGGGCATGAGTCAGAGCTGGGCAGGATGGAGCCTCAGGGAGGATGCTGAGGGAAGAAAGGTTCTAGGTTTCTTGATTGAGTTGTGAAACTGAGCAATCATATATATAATGAAAAAAAGACTTCCTTAAAATCAGACTTATGGAAAACCTCATGATTTTGAATCTTGTTGATATCATTACATAGACCTTCAAAACTGTTTCCTTTGTTCTCCTCATAAGTTATTGCCTGTGTCTCAGAGAACCAGTGAAGGCCTCAGCCTGGAGGCAGCACTTGCTTGTATTAATATCAGTCTGTTTGGGAGGAAGAAAAGCATAATGATGGCATAAGCATATATTTTGATTTATTAGAAAAAGAAGTTAAAATGATTTGATTATTTTTAAATGGTGAGTTTGAACAGAGAAATATGTAAAAAACAAAATATAACATTTTTGTCTTGCAAGTTTTTGCTTGTGATTTTGATCTAGCCATGCCCATTGATTGTTTCCTGTTATTAAAATTAAATATCAAATGTTCTAAGGAGTAGAAATGACTTAGGAGATAGCCAGTGGTGACATTAGTTTCTGAGCAATTCAGGACTATTTTGATCATCTGTGTTAGGCTCCTCAGTGGATTTGGCTGTTGGTTCTACCTTGTTCAACCAGGTATTTAATAGCTGTAACTGTAATTGGAGAGACAGAAAACTGTTCAGTGACAGAGCATGTAATTCTAGATACCAATGGACTTGGCTTATTTCACAATGAGATGTATCTGTATTCATCCTCCAAGTTATCTATCCATTATCATGGGCTGTTAATAAGACTTGTAGGAAGAATAGCCCTCTAGTGTGCTATTCAACTAAGTAGAGTTGAATTGGAGAATGAGCTAACAAGGCTTAACTACACAGATATTCCCCTATACTTCCTGCCCATCTTACTTGACAGAGTTAGGGAGTATATATCACTATTATTTTAAGTTCCTTGAGACTTTTTTCAGGTAGGTGTTTAGCTGTAAACATTTTAGTTTACATCTTTTGTTTTGTTTTGTTTTTTTAATTTAGTTTTTTTAGTTTTTTAGTTTTGTTTTTTTAAAAATTATATTTGTGTTTTAATTTTACACATCAGCCATGGGTTCCCCTGTCCTCCCCCCTCCCCCCAGCCACCTTCCCTCTAGCCCCTCCCCTTCATTCCCATCTCCTCCAGGGCCAAGACTCACCTGGGGATCAATTCAACCTATTGGATTCAGTACAGGCAGGTCCAGCCCCCTCATTCCAGGCTGAGCAAAGTGTCCCTGTGTAAGCCCAAGGTTCCAAACAGCCAGCTCATACACTACATCTTGCGGGGCCAGCAGTGAAGGTGCAGGCTGTAGTGAGTGTGAGCAGTTAGGCAGCTGTCTCGGTGTTCACTGAGGGGAAGCTTTCCAGAAAGAGGATAAGATACTTTAGGGAGGAATAGGTTCTGGTAGTCAGTAAGAGGATCAGGTGCCACATGGTGCTTTAATTAATTTCACTGTGCTTCACATTTAGGGATCAGATTTCATTTGGAGCAAGATAGATTTTTGTTGTTGTAGATTTTGTCTCTCTATATATCTCATTTTCAACCATAAATTTTTGTGAATGTAATAAAATGTCAACAGGGGCCTTATTTAAATGCACATGTGTTTATTTATGAACAGAATGTATAGTATGGGAATTAAGTATGCCACACCTTTAAGGCAGTACATTTTATTATACTTATTATTTTGTTGTACCAGGTTTTGAACCTGAGACCCAAGCATTCTACCACTGAGTGACATTTCCTACAAGTTAATAGATTTAAAGCAGTTACATTAGGGAATATTATTTTGAATCTTCAGTTTGGAAATAAGTATGGGGTGAATATTGTTTATAAAGCATCATTTTAAATTTGAAAACAGGTTTACAAGATATCTTTTGTATATGAGTTCATTCTTCAACAAGTTGGGAATGACTGTCATATTCTGGATTCTGGGCTCTGGAGACAGTTTCTTTTCTCCAGAAGGCTACATTCTATAGTAATAATAAAAATAAGCATGTTGATTCACAATTATAAACACATGTTGTCCATGTGCACATAGGTTGAATGCACTGGATAAAAGCTATGAGGAAAAAAGGATGGAAGGGAATCAGGAGTGTGTGAGTATTAGATGTTCTGTGTGAGTGATGGGGGAAGGAAGAGAGGGAGGGCAGGAAGTCACTGGGTTTGCATTTGATCATTGCTTCTGGAATCTATTTACTTTGTCTTGTTCCTTTCATGTAGGACAGTAAAGACAGAGTACCTTATGTGATACGGAAATAAATGCTACATTTGCTTTCTAGAATGTGACCTAATAGACAAAATTTTGCTATGAATACATGATGATAGTTTTACTTCTCTGCCTCTGTAAAAGAAAGATGATTCAGTGTGCTGTCATTATGAATAACTGATAAATTGTGAGATGAGGTTCACAGAATGAGTTGAATGTCTCTCAGTCTAGCTTAGAAAGAAGCACGTGGTTCATTACCCTGCACACAGTTAGATGACCTAGTCCCCTTATGAGGACACTTCTCCCAGGTTATTGTGTAGGGGGCATCCTTCTGTCAAGTTCAGCACAGTCAAGGGTGAAGCTATCCATGTTTGACAGCTTTCTGACAGATAGATAACCTTTCTGGGTATTTTTGCTTGTTTGGTTTTACAAATGAATATCTAGTGTTTAAAAAGCTACACCTAACCTATTGAAGTATCTCTGCTTTGTCAAAGATCAGTTGACTCTATTTGTGTGGATCCATTTCTGGTCTACAAACAAAGATAGTTTCATTTTCTTTATCCCATTATGTATACTTTTCTTTATTTTTGGTGTATTTTTAAAGGTAAGCCCTCATATAGCTCAGTTTATCCTTGTATTCACTATAAGACTAAGGATGCCCTTGAACTTCTGATCCTCCTGCCTCTACTTCCCAAGTACTGGAATTATAGGCATGAGTCACCACACCAACCTAATTGGTTTTCTTCATTAACTTAGTATCTGGAGCTTGTCTATATTGTAAGTTATTGGCTTCAGGGGTATAAGCTATTATATAAATTTTTCTTTTTTTTTTTTCTTCGTTTTTCGAGATGGTGTTTCTCTGTGTAGGTTTGCGCCTTTCCTGCAACTCACTCTGTAGTCCAGGCTGGCCTCGAACTCACAGAGATCCATCTGGCTCTGCCTCCCAAGTGCTGGGATTAAAGGCTTGTACCACCATCGCCCAGCTAAATTTTTCAATGAGAATATGTTGAGACCCAGCTTTAGCATTGACCCTCAGAAGGAGGCTGGCATGAGGTTGACTGACTTAAAGACAAAGATTAATTTGTTGTCCCCAACAGTATTTATAACAGAAGATGACTCATGTCTTTGAATATGCTGTTAGTAACTCTTTTATGACTGTGGTAAAATATCTGACAGAAACAACTGGTGGTAGAATTTGATTCGGGTCCTGGTTTCAGAGATTCGTCATTGGCAGGCAAGGTAGGCTGGCAGGACCCTGTGGTGGAGACTTGGCAAGTCCTGGCTGCAAAGTGGGAAGCAGAGAGAGCAAGGTGGGACCAG
This sequence comes from Onychomys torridus, assembly GCF_903995425.1. Taxonomy (NCBI): domain Eukaryota; kingdom Metazoa; phylum Chordata; class Mammalia; order Rodentia; family Cricetidae; genus Onychomys; species Onychomys torridus. The sequence goes on from NC_050447.1 coordinate 56,130,461, forward strand.
GAATGAGTGTGACAGTCAAAGGCCCTCTGCTGGGGACTGTACTTCTGCCAGTCAGTTTCCACCTCCCTTAGGCTCCACAGACTTCAAAATAGCACCATAGTCTGGGGACCAAGCATTCAAAACACAAGTCCGAGGTGACTATTTCAGACCCAAGCCATAACAAATGTCTGGAAGCCAAATACTACTGATTTGACATAGTGACTCAGTTCATGATTGAGTCTTTGCTTATCACTATGGAAAGACTGACTACAAACTCCATTTGAATCCTCAGAGGACTCTTTACAGTACTATAGAGAGGTTACATCATTCTTAACATTCTTGTAGTAACCAAGGGAATGCTTGAAGAAATGGAAGCAGAGGAGAGATGGCTCATTACTTAAGAGTGCATATGGCTTTTGCAGAGTACCCAGGTTCAGTTCCCAACATCCATGTTGGGTTGTTCACAACTGCCTATAAATCTAGCTCCAGGGAATCTGACATCTACTTCTGGACTTCAAGGGCACATATGCATAGTCTACACACACACACACACACACACACACACACACACACACACACACACAAAATAAATCTTAAAAAAAAGTGGAGGCTGTGAGTTTGGCAACCTGCCCAAGTTTGTACAATGAAATGACGTCTTCAGAAAGTTCATAGTAGTGAGATATGAAAGTAACTTGCCAAATTCTTCCTGCCCTACAAAAAAAGTGAGCTCATGGCTGTAATGTCATCTGGAGAAGGTGCCCTCTGTCAGAGCTCACTCTTTTAGCCATCGGGGTCCTTCTCATAGCACCCAGTGTTTTTATTAATGATACTTTATGATTATATCCTAAAGCTCACTAATTGGAATTATGTATCCTATAAAATTTTATTATGAATAAATACCCCTGTGTCAGGCAGTGAGAAGCTTGTAAAGATTTGTACTCTCATTAGTATGCTAATATAGTATTTTCTGGGCTTCAGATTCAGAAGATGAATAAGCTAGCTGTCACAGCACTTGCTTTTTACCCAGAGAATGAATAGTTGAACAATTGAGATAAAATTTAAATTGTATTTTATGACTCCCAGAGCCAAAAGAGCTAACTACTTATGTTTTGGTGGACAATGTTATAATAACCATGAGAAGCTGAATTGATGACATTGTGGGGAGACTTTGTGCTTAGAATAAGTTTAAAGTTCTTCTTACATGGTCAGCCTGAAATATGAGTTCCTAATGAAGTGCGTTGCATTGGAAGAGAATGTGTTATGGAAGCATAATGTACAGAGTAGTCATGAATGAGCTTGTATGGTTGGCTGTCACCTGTGCATTTCAAAAATTCCTGTTCCTGTTAGTGAAATGGCAGTGACTTCAACTTTTCTGATTTATGATCTATAAGTTTCTGTTAAAATTGTGTGGTTAGTATCAGCTTTTGGGTTTGTCATCCTAGTTACTCAAAAGGCTGTGGCAGAGGGACCTCCAGCCAAAGACAAGCCTTGGCTACAGAGTGAGTTTAGAGTCAGCTGAGCAATTTAAGGAGACCTGTTACAAGTTAAAAAAGTAGAAAGCGGTCTGGGCATTCAGCTTGGTGCTAGAGTGCTTGCCTTGTCATGTATGAAGTTCTGGGCTCAATCCCCAGTACTGTGCAGTAATAATAATTTGGGGATGTTAGAAATATTATTAACTTGTATTATTTTTACTTATTCCCCGCCCAAGTAGCTATAACAGTGTAAGGAGGAAAGGGTTTATTTCAATCACAGTTTCATATAACAGATCATCATCAAAAGCACTGAAGGCAGAAACTCAAGCAGGGCAGGAACCTGGAGGCAGGAACTGATAGAGGCCATGAAAGGGTGCTGCTCACTGGCTTGCTCCACATGGCTTGCTCAGCCTGCTTTCATATAGAACCCAGGGCCACCTGCCCAGGGCTGGCCCCATCCACAATGGGCCAGGCCCTCCCATATCAATCACTCATTAAGAAAAGTCCCTACAGGCTTGTCTACAGCTCTATCTTTTGGAGGCATTTTCTGAATTGAGGCTCCCTCTTCAGTGACTCTAGCTTGCATCAAGTTGACACAAGACTTGCCAACGCAACATCCATTTGTCTTCCTTGAATTTTGACAAATTGCTGCCATTGGCATTGTGGTCCCCAGTTACAACTGGGCAGTGTTGTTTAAGTCTTTTTAACTTCTTAAAAAAGGTTTTTTGTTTACTTCCCTCCAGTCTTCCATGTAGAAACGATGATTGCCCTGAGAAAATCATTGAGCTGTCTGAGTTTAAAGATATTAATACCATTTGGTAAACTTGTTGAACTTTGTGTTGGTTTTTTAATGAGAATGGCCTTCATAGGCCATATTTGAATGTTTGGTGCTCAGAACTGTTTTGGGAAGAATTAGGAGATATGGCCTTGTTGGAGGAGATGTGTCACTGGGGGTGGGCTTTGAGGTTTCAAAAGCCCATGACAGGCCCTGTTTCTCTGCTTCATGGTTGTAGTCTCAACATGCCAGCTCTAAGCTACTGCTCCAGAACCATGCCTACTGGCCTGCTGCCGTGCTCCCTGCCATACTGGTCAGACTCTAACCCTCTGAGCCCTCAAATTAAATTCTTCCAGAAGTTGGTCATGGTGTCTTTTCACAGCAGTAGAAAAGTAACTAAAACAAACTTTGAAAAAGAAATGTCTCTTTGCACTCTGATTTTGATGCCTTAGATACATGGTGGGCAAAAGTGATACTCCCTTCATAGAATAGGTGGTTGCCTCCAGGTGGATCAAATTTTAAGTAAGGTTGCCTTCCTTTTGTGTCATTTAGGATGGGCTATAGACTTGTTCCGTTTAGGGTTTTTGATACCTTGCACTAACATTTAACCTGAAATAACCCATGGAGACTTGCTTAAAACAAAACAAACAAACAAACAAACAAACAAACAAAAACAAACAAACAACAACAACAACAACAACAACAAAACACCACCAACATCTATACATTCTATTTATATGGGGGAATCCAATGACCAAGATGCCCTGGTTAGCTGTAAATACTTGAGAGGGAGCCCAGGTTTTCTATATCTACTTTTGGATTGGAACACTTGGCAAACACAGAGTTCAGTGCAGAAGGAGCTTTAGGATAGAGCTAAAAGATTTCAGAAAGGAAGTAGGGTTTACTCTCCTTTCAACTTTGTGTTTTAAAAATCTGAATTAAACTTACTTTTAGTTTCCTCATAATATAAAATTTTAAAAACTTCCTGTTAAGTTGAAATGGAAGTTTAGAAAGAAAATGTTTGAGCAATTCCCCTGTATAGATATGCAGTTTTACACAGCCATATCTATACTATGTATATGTTAAAACCCATTTTTTTCAACTTTGTGTTTTCTCTATCCCTGTCTGTTTAGTCACCATTTTAGCTTGATTATTCAGCACCTTTTTTCTAAGCTCATTTAGAAGTTCATATTTGCATATTTATGGCAGATTCATAGTGATTTATTGTTGTACAGAAAGTGGGTGTCATTTATCTTTCTGTCTCAGTTTCATTTTCTGTTACTGTGATAAAACATCCTAAGAAACACAACTTAGGGGAGAGGAAAAGTGTGGACTTTAAGCTTCAGTTCCAGTTTCTGATCCACCGTGGTGGGACAGTCACTGTGGCAGGAACCCTAGAGAACTGGTCACATTGCTTCTACAAGCAGCAGAAGAGAGTAACAAATACATGCGCGTGTTAATTCCTTTCTCTCTCCTATTGACTGGGTGTGATGATTCCAGGTGCTTCCAGCTCCTGCCACCTCGATTTCCCACGATGGAAGGCTCTGCCTGCACTTGTGAGCCAAATAAATCCCCATTTCTAAGTCAGTGTGCCACCTTACAGTAACAGAGGAAAAAAGAAGACAACTCCTGTGTCTTTATATTTACACGTGTCCTAGAGCCCCATCTTTCTCTTTTGTATTGGTGTGGTTTGTTCTTTCTTCTCTTCAGACAAGAATTCTTCCTTTTATTCCACTTTTTTTTTTTTTTAATAATTGAGGGATTATAGGTTAATGGCTTTCACTCTGACTCTCTCAATGCAAGGCACAGAGGTTATGAAATGGTTGTGTCTTTATTTTACTCCAGTTACAGTAAATCTTTGATTTTCATTTCGATTCTGAGAAAGTTTCTTTATTTTCTAAATGGTTAGGATTTTTTAAAATTACATTTCTAAATTTCATTGTTAACCGTCAACAGAAATGACAAGGAGTCTGGGGGTGGGGTGGGGAAATAGCTCAGTGGTTAAGAACATTGGCTGCTTTTGCAGAAGATCCAGGTTCAATTCCCAACACCCACATAATGGCTCACAGATGTCTGTTACTCCAGTTCTAGGGCATCTGATGGCTTCTGTGGGCACCAGGAATAAATGTGATGCAGGGCATATATACAGGCAAAACACCCATGTGCATAAAAAAGTAAACAAATCTTTAAAGAATATATCAAGTACACTGTTCTTTATGATGAAACACAAGACTTTTATTAAAGACAGAGTAATCTAAACTATCTCTATCTATCTACTATCTATCTATCTATCTCTTATCTAATCTATCATTTGTGTTTATATACACAGAGAAACTGAATGTCTAGATTACTTTTAATTTATTTTTTAAACATATACCTGGAGACTGGTTTTGTTAGCCTGAGTTTTATCTCTGCCTTATATTTTTCTAAAGCTGCTGAAGTGTTACTATTATATAACCAAGGTTAAGAACAATGCCAATCAAATAACTAGTGTAGCCCCACAGTTCTTAAAATGTCAATCTGCAAAATGTACTTCAGGTAGGGACTTAGGAAAAATGTAGATACATGGCTTTCACTCTTCACTTCAACCAGACTCTAGCCATGAGGCCAGCTTGGGCCTTAGGAGGATCTTGAGAAAGTTTTACCTCGCTAAAGGTTATGATTCATCCTCCTGCATTTAGTGCTGATTTTGTCTCAAGGGACATTAAGAAATGTGAGAGCCAGTTTTGCCTATACCAGCCTGGGAGGCTGCTCTTGGCATTTAGTTGGTAGGGGGTCAGATTGCTGAAAATGTCCTATAATGTAGGAGACAGTCCCACTGCTGCAAATATCCTATAATGTAAGGGACAGCTCCGATGCCACCAATATCCTATAATGTAGGGGACAGCCCTAGCAGCAAAGATATACCCAACTCCACACAGTAGGTGTACTGCTATGGACATACTCATCTAAACCATGGGATCCAAGTTTTGGGCTCTTTATTGGACTCAGCTGAAGACTTTTTTTTTATTATTAAGAAAATTTTTTAGCCTCTCTCTCCCAACGCCCCCCTTCATTCACAAGTAGGCAAGGCCTCCCATGTGGAGGCACATTCAGTAGAGGCAAATCCAAGCCCTTCCCCCTGCCTCAAGGATGCATGAGGTGTGCCATCATAGGTAGTGGGCTCCACAAAGCCTGCCTTTAAAAAGAGCCAAACTCTACATCTACTTTATGTCTATTGGTGAGGGTATGGTATAACATTTTGGATAGTTTCTTGTGTGGTTATTATCTACAGGCATGTCAGAACGTAACTGCTGTAGATAGTGTTTACAGATACACCTAAAACCCTCTGGGCACTGTAGGCTCCTGAGGATGGTTCTGAGCCTACAGGTTGATCTTAAGAAGTGAACAGCCAGGCATTGTGTTCCTCCTGATGGTTGTGATATCACAGGAAGTAGGCAATATGTATCTCTGAAATGTTACTATAAAAAAAGTCTAAATTGAATAAGCAGCTATGGTTAGAGGTAGACTTAGAAATAAAGGACATCATGAAGCTGGAGTGGTTGCTCCATGGTAAGAGCTCTTGCCATTCTTGTGGAGAATCTGAGTTCAGTGCTTATCAGCCACATTAGGCAACTCACAACCACCTGTAATGAGGATAGGGATACAGTTAGAAAAATCCAGAATAGAGAAAGTTCTGTGGGACAAATGGAATTGAATTTTCATAAAACAAATATTAAGAAGGAAAAAAAAAAACAAAACAGCATGGACAAAGCAAATACTCTACGAAAGCCCAAGAACCAGGAAGAGAGAGATGAAGTAGTAAAAACTACTCTAGAATGAGGAGGAAAGTGAACCAATATGCACATCTTGTTTGAATCTTTTATTTTTTTATTTTTTTATTTTTCAAGACAGGGTTTCTCTGTGTAGCTTTGCACCTTTCCTGAAACTCGCTTGGTAGACCAGGCTGGCCACAGAAATCCTCCTGCCTCTGCTTCCCGAGTGCTGGGATTAAAGGCATGCACCAACCACCACTGCCCAGCTGTTTGAATCTTGATAAAAACAAAGGGAGGAAAGATTTTGTGAGAAAATTTAGAAGATTTGAAAAGTGACTGGATGTTTTAAAATATCAATATTTTTACAGGTTGTTTGTGGAAGGATAATTAGAGGCTGTATGTACTCTGGATAACCTTAGATTGATAATTGTTGGACTTTTGTGCTGAGTGTGCAAGAGTTTCTTTACTTTAATTTTGTGTGTCTTTGAGAAATTCCACAGTAAAGATAGAGTGAAAAAGCATGTCAAAGGGGAGAAGGAGGCCAGGATGGTGTAAGAAACATGGCCTGAACAGAAAGAGTTTCCACAGTGTTTTTTTCAAAAGAACCCTATTGTAGTTGGTGACAGGAAGGTTGATGACCATGGCAAAATCTGTTTCAATAGAGAAACAGGTCTGGGGATGAGATTGGAGCAGGAGGAGAACCAACAGGAGGCAGGTGGTAGAGAGATGGGGGTGGAGGGAGTGGGAGGGGGAGGGCAAGGGTGTTCTTTTGAGAGAGAACATTCCTGTGTATGTTTAGATCATGAAGGCTATACTCTCGAGAAGTTACTGAATCCTTGGGAAAAGATACAATATGTGTTCACAAGTTTTGGCTTTCTTACAACAGTATTGAAAGATGGTCGCAGAGACCAATTTGACTAATTTATGTAAGTTTCTCGACATCTTAAATTATTAGGAGTGTTTTGGCCTTTGGGTACATGTGATATGCATCCAGAGATTTACCTTTTCTGAGTTTTTGTTTATGTATATGTGTGCATTATATATTAAAGATTTTATTTCTACTTATGTATTTATGTGTATGTACTTACATGTGTGGGTGCCTATGGATGCTAGAAGAGGGCATTAGTTCAACTGGACCTGGAGTTACAGGTAGTTGTGAGCCATACAACATGGCTACTAGGAACCAAACTTAGGTTCTCTGCAACGGGGGTATGTACTTTTAACCCCTGACCCATCGCCCCACTCCATCTGTTTGTATTTTGTCATACATTACCCACTTGATGTAAATTGCAGATGATTGTATTAAAATACTAATAATCAGTCTTCTTATATTTCTTGGAAGTATTTTAAATAATAAAAGCCACATTTAGAGCTGTGAACAATTACATGCATATATTTAAATAATAATATATAAAACCATACCTAAACTGGTGTGTACTTCCACAGACCAAAGATGGTAAAAATCTGTTCTGTAGAGGGCAGTTATGGAAACAATATATTAATATTATAAGGGGAAATGATGGTGAGAGAATATGTTTAAATAAATGCTTATTGAGGAAGAACTTATTGATCACTGTTACACTTATTTTTATTTCCAGCTGTATTATCTCCTGCCTCACAGGAGATCTTTAACTGTCCATTCACAGGTTGTTCCATACCCTGCTTTCTCTCAATTTGCTTAAAAGGCAGAGTTCAAAGAATGAAACCTGTTAAACTCAAACTTTTTTTTATGTCAACAGAACAGTCCATTATGAAGGTGGTGCTGTATCAGTTCATGCACGCTCCCTCTGGAGACTAGAGACCCTAAGAGTCGCGTAAGTATAGCTTCTACACCCAGCCTAACATTCTGAGGTACAGAATGATCAGTGCCTTTGGCTTCCAATTCAGGGTGAGATGATCCTATTAATGATTCCAGTAGCAAGCAACATGGAAAACAAATGTGGTGCCCAACCCCTTGTTCTTCTTGACTCTTTCTGCCTCTTTTGTCTGTCTTCATTCACTAGGCACTAGACTGCAGAATGGTCCCATTTCATATACCCATACAGCCTGCATTTCTCTTTGCTTTGTTATATCATCTCAGCCTACCCTTGGTATTTTCCTGGCACAAAGTGCTACTAGTACAGACTGATGTCTTATTTGGAAGCAGGACAAGTTGTCTGCAAGCCTGTAACTCACCTGAAGCCTGGAACTTTGTGGGTTTAAACTTCTAAAGGTGCACATGAATATGAAGAATTCAACACCTACCTGCAGAGATCATGAACTTTACTCACAAAAAGCTTGATACTGGAGTAGGATATTCTGGATAGTAGAAAAAAAACCCACTACAGTGTTCATTATAGCAGTAAGAATTTAGATACACATGCATGTACATATATCTTTGGTCAATGTAAAAGTTATCTAAGGAGTGCCTTTCAGTTCATTTAAATGAACACTACATCACTGATTAAGGTATAGCTTTAAACTGCTTTAGACAAAGCTAAGATAGCAGATGAAATTTTTAAAAATAAATGAAAGATTTAGTCTTTGTTTAAAATGTACTAAGTTGCTTGTGTATTTTCCCTACAATATTGCACTCTAATGGGAGTTATTAGCATAGGATACAGACTCCTTGGGTGAGAGCCAAGGACTGTTTTACTACAGTCAATGTCTATAGCTTTTTAAAATAATGTGTACAATCTACCTACCTAATGATAAATATGTAGTTTTGTGTCTGCAGTAATTTTGCTCAGGTATTCTATACAGCAATTTTAGAAAACTTGATACATGCTTGATTAATATTATCCTGATCAGTTTAAAAAGATGAGTAGAAAATAACTTCCTGTATACTAAAGGAGCAATGTTTTTGTTTTGTTTTGTTTTGAGAAAGGGTTTCTCTGTGCCTTGTAAATGGCTCTGTAGATTAGGCTAGCCTTGATTTTAAAGATCTTCCTTTCTCTGCTTCCTGAGTGCTGGGATTAAAGACATGTGCCAACAGCCTAAAGAAGCAATGTTTTAAAATAAAGTGGCTTCATCATTGCTTTCCAAACAATCATATGATAATAAATACTTCTGTGAGTTAATATTTTACTTCATTTACTTAGAAGAACTCCAATTCTTTCTTCATGGGTAAAGGGTGCTGATTATTCCTCTTTTTCATGTGTGTTGGTCTCCTGAGGGGTTTTACTTTGTGGTGGTGTGCTTTGGGGATTGCTCGAGTTCCCCTTCTTTCTCTGTCATCTTCCTTAGCAACAAGATGTTCTTGTCAATTCTCATACGTTGTTCAGTTAGTCTATAACATCACACGTCCATATTCATAATAGTTAATGTTTGATAATTAAAAAATTCAGTTATCATTGGTATGAATATCATGTTAAGTCCACTTTAATATTAATACTTTTGATAATTATTAAGCCTATAGGTAAAATTTTATTATATTTGCATCTAATGTATATCTGCACATAACTAAGCTGGCATTTTATAATGTATAAAGTAAGGGAAATATTATAGCTACATAGTTAAAGTAATCCGACCCCCCAAATTCCAAAGTATAAAAGCTGTGAGTTTCAACTCCAGTCTTCTTAGTCTGTCTCCCCTTTTTATACCTGGTTCTGAAATGTTTGTGCATACAGACCTGTAGCATATAGGTCTGCACGTGCTATATATAGTGTTTATTCACACACATGTGCACACACAGAGTCATACTTGTACATGTCAATGCCTGCCTCTCTGATGGTGATATGGTTGGATCACATTCTGGTTGTTCTGTCAGGTGGAGTGGAAGTCACATAAGATGGGGCCAGCCATTCCGACTCCGGCATGTAACAACAGGAAAATACTTAAGCCTTATGGAAGACAAGAACCTTCTCCTCATGGACAAAGAAAAAGCTGATGTCAAATCAACGGCGTTTGCCTTCCGGTCTTCCAAGGTAAGATGGACTGCGTCGTTCTGGGATTCCTGTCCACGTGTGCCTGATTTGTTTCTTTGATACTGGGAACACAGAAAGAACTGATGTAAAGTTTTCTCATTCCCAGCTTCTCTTCCCAATTTTTCTCTTCATTAAATCAGTTTCCCAAACTACTGAAATGAGCCGGGACAGCCTGCTGGCTTCATGGTTTTCATTTTTAGATAAAGTGCACCCTCCAGCTCCTTCCTGTTCTTTTTCTTTCTTTCTTTCTTTTGTAAATATAAAATTTTATTTTATATTTTTTTCTTCTATTGAAAAATATATTTTTTTTTCTCAATAATATAGCCTGATTAGTGTTCCCCTCCCTGTATTCTTCCCAGTTCTTCCCCACCTCCCCTCCCATTCAGATCCACCCCTTTCTGTCTCTCATTAGAAAACAAACAGGCTTCTAAAGGAGAATAATAAAATCAAATATAATAAGATAAAACAAAAACTAATACATCATAATAGGACAAAACAAATAAACAGAAGGAAAAGAGACCAAGAAATGGTATAAGTAACAGATACACAAGCAGAGACCCACTCATTTACAGTCAGGAATCCCATAAAAACACAAGACTGGAAGCCATAATTTATCTGCAAAGGACCTGTACAATAAAGAGAAAGAGAGAAAAGAAATTATATAAATAAAATTTTTAAAGATATAGAATAAAAAAAGGAAAATCCATGACACAATATTATAAGACTAGGAACCACCAAAGATGCTATTGGGTTCCTTTTCTGTTGGCCATCTACAGCTGGGCATATAGCCTGCCCTTAAGAATAGTTTGTTTCCCCAGTGAGACTCCCTTGGAGAAAACTAAATTTTCATTTGCAAGTGGTTGTCAACTGGAGATAACTTCTGGGTTAGAGATGGGAGCATGTGTCCACTTCTTCTTTCAGCTCTAGGACTCTATCTGGTGTAGACCTGTGCATGCCCCGTGCAGGCTACCTTAGTCTCTGTGAGTTCATATGAGCTTTTGCATGGTGTCTTTTAAAGGGTCTTGTTTTCTTGGTGTTTTCCATCCCCTGTGGCTCTTATACTTTTTCTGCCTCCTCTACCACAGGGTTCCATGAGCCCTGAGGGGAAAGATTTGATAGAGACATCTTGTTCAGGGCTGAGTATTCCAAGGTCTTTCACTCTCTGCCATAATGTCTGGCTGTGGGTCTCTTCATTTGTTCCCATCTGCTGCAGGAGGAAGATCCTCTGATGATGGCTGAGCAAGGTACTTATCTATGTATTTAGCAGAATGTCATTAGGAATCATTCATTAGGAGACATTTTATTGCTACTTTTTTTTCAAGAACAGTATTATTTGGTTTTATCCTAGGTCCCTGGGCTAGCTAGTCTCTTGGTCACCCAGGAAGCTTCAGGTATGGGTTTCATCTTGTCATCTTGTGGAGTGAGCTGTAAGTCAAATGAGATATTGGTTGGTTACTCCTATAAGCTTTGTGCCCACTTTGCACTAGCACATCTTGAAGTCAGGATACCATTGTAGATTAAAGGGTTTCTGGGTGGGTTGGTGTTTACATTTCTCCTTTGGTAGTGTGCAAAGTATCTTCCTGTACCAGAGATGCTAGCACATAGAAGTGAAGCCTGTATGTGGGCACCAGCTTGACTTTTCCATGTTCAATGAGTTGGTGATAGCTTCAGTAATAGTGCCTTAATGTCAGTTTGTGGGGTGGACAAGCTTGTCTTGTTCCTGGTTTTAGTGGAGTTGCTTCAAGTTCCTCTTCATTTAAGTTGATGTTGGTTATAGGCTTGCTGTAAACTGCTTTTATTATGTTGACGTATATTCCTTGTATATATATATATATTCTCTCCAGGACTTTGATCATGAAAGACTATTGGATTTTGTCAGAGGCCCATTTTGCACTTAATGAGATGATCATGTGGTTTTTGTCTTTCAGTTTGTTTATACAGTAGATTATATTTATTAATTTATATATGTTGAACCATCCCTGCATCTCTGGGATGACGCCTACTAGATCATGTGGATGATCTTTTTGTTGTGTTCTTGGGCTTGGTTTACAAGTATTTTATTGAGAATTTTTGCATCTATGTTCATAGTGGAAATTGGTCTGTAGTTCTCTTTCTTTGTTGGATCTTTATGTTGTTTAGCTATCAGTGTAACTGGCCCCATAAAAAGAATTGGGCAATGTATCTTTTTTCTCTATTTTGTGAAATAATTTGAAAAGTATTGGCATTCATTTTTCTTTGAAATTCTAGTAGAATTCTGTGCTAAAACCATCTGGCCCTGGACCTTTTGAGTTGGGAGATTTTTACTTACTGCTTCTCTTTCACTGGGATTATAGGTCTACTTAAAATCCTTATCTGATACTGATTTAAGTTTGTTAGGTGGTAGGCATCAAGAAAAGTATCCATTTCTTTTTGGTATAAGACAGGTTTTTGAAGTATGTCCTTGTAATTCTTTGAATTTCCTCAGTGTCTATTGTTACTTCCCCATTTTCATCTCTAATTTTGTTTAATTTGGATATTGTCTCTTTACCTTTTAGTTAATTTGGTTAAGTTTGTCAATTTTATTGATTTTTCTCAAATTAACAACTCTTTGTTTCATTAATTCTTTGTATTATTTTTATTTGTTTGTTTCTGTTTTATTGATTTCAGCCCTGGATTTGATTATTTCTTGCCAATCTACTGCTTTTGGGTGTGATTTCTTCTTTTTGTTCTAGAGCTTTCAGATGTGCTATTAAGTTACTAGTATGAGATCTCTCCAATTTTTTTTTTTTTGTGTGTGCGTGTGCATGTGCGTGTGCGTGTGCGTGTGCGTGTGTGTGTGTGTGTGTGTGTGTGTGTGTGTGTAGGTACTTAGGGCTATGAACTTTCCTCTTAGCACTGCCTTCATTGTATTCCATAAGTTTGGGTATGTTGTATATTCATTTTCATTCAATTCTAGAAAGTAATTTCTTTCTTAATTTCTGTCTTGACCCATTTTCATTTAGTAGAGAGTGTCTGTGAGTTTTTAAGTTTCTGTTGTTCCTATTGTTGATACCCAGCTTTACTCTACAGTGGTCAGACAGGATGCATTGTGTTATTTCAGTTTTCTTGTATCTCTTGAGACTTGCTTTGTGTTCAAGTATGTGGTCAATTTTGGAGAAAGTTCCATGAGCTTCTGAGAAGAAGGTATATTCTTTTGTGTTTGGGGGAAATGTTCTGTAAATATATGTTGGGTCCATTTGGTTTATAACTTCTGTTAGCTCCAGCATTTTTCTTTAGTTTTGGTCTAGATGATCTGTCTATTGATGAGAGTGGGGTTTTGAAGTCACCCACTACAGTGTGTGAAGGTAAAAATGTGATTTAAGCTATAGTAGTGTTTTTTTGAACTTGGGTGTCCTTGTATTTGGTGCATAGATGTTAAGAATTGCAATGTCTTTTGGTAGATTTTTCCTTTGATGAGTATGTAGTACCCTTTCAAAGACAAGATGTAGCCCAAACTTACATCTTTCTTCTCCTCCTCTCTCAGCTTCCCATATACTGGCAGCATAATTGTGCATTAAAATTGGTCTCTTTGGCTTGCATGGATAACCCCAATACTAGGGAGACAGTGACTGGTGGATCCCTAAGGCTGTTGGCCAGCCAGATTACCAGTTCCAGGTTCTATAGAGACCCTATTTCTAAAAATAAAGTGTGCAGAACCTGGAGAATGTTACGCAAGGTTGTCCTCTGGTTTCCACATTCATGGCTGTACATCGCACCACTAACACACCTGGTGTTGGGTATACACAGACATGCACAGATAGACATATAGATAGACAAACACAGTGCACACAACCACATAGGAAAACACTGAAGAGATTTTCCAAAGTATAACATTTAAAATGCAAAATCCATGTTTCCAAATTTGGTGAAAATGAGGGAAAAGTGAGAGGAACATGGAGTGATGTGGTCACCTCCTATGAAGTAGAATCATAGTGACCTTTCATGTTATGGATATATTCCTTTTTGGAATTATTAATTTTTTAGTTAGCATACAAAATAACAGGTTTCATTATAACATTTTTATATGTAACATAATCATACTTTGCCACCCACTCTGCATTTTCCACCCACTCCATTATTACCTTTCATTGTCCCCTCTAAGGTTTTAAAAATGGGAAATCAAGTTGAATACCACAGCATGTACCTGATATCTCAGCACTTGGGAAGCAGAAGCAGACAAATGTTGAGGGAAGGGTAGGCAGGAGGATCATGAATTCAAGGCTGACATGGACTATATAGAAGCACTCTTGAAATAGAAAAACAATCCCAAGAAACCGTTCCCTAGAAACATAGAATTAGCAGTGACAAGGTAAACATTCACTTATGTCTGGTGTTTACCAAAGTAAGGCGATGGAAGAGAGGTTGACGAGCAAAAAGATGCTGTGTTCACCCTCCAGCCTCACACGAATGAGAAACTTTCCAGGAAGAACTGTAAGCACAGATGTTTACAAAGACAGTCAGGGAGCCAAGACCACAGAGAGCGAGCAAACCAGAGAACCTAGCATGTGATAGGGCATGGATCCAAAGCATTGGCTTTATAAGGACATAGGAATAGAATAAAGTGCAATTGAAAATGAAAACAATTTGGTATTGGATCATGAAATATAAGCCATGATAGAGACCTGTAATGAAACTTTATTTGGAAAGATTGAAAAAAGAATGGCTAATGGAATACCAGGGCAATATTATCCCAAAGCAAGAAGGGAGCTTGACTGAAATACACACTGGGATAATATCCAGGCAAATGAAAGCATTGCACATGACAAAATATATGTATTTCATGGTATTAAATAGTGAAAACCATTGAAGATGTAAGTTGTGGAATTTATGTACCAAATCTCTAATGCAGCCTTACTAATTATAGACCTGCAGGAGAAAAAAACAAAGTCTGTGTCTTTGTGGAAGAATATATGCAAATCTTTCAAGTTCACAGGCTTTAGAAGGACCAGAAAATAAGAGCCAGGGATGGGGAGATTTTGTACTGAGCCTTGGTATAGCAGATACCTGTAGTCCCAGCCCTTAGGGGGCAGAGAAGGGAGATCCCTGGGCAAGCAGATTAGCTAGACTGGGCAATTGGTGAGCTCTGGGTCCAGGTGAGATCCTGCCTCAGTGAAATAGAGTGGAGAAGGATGTAAGCAGACACATGACATTGCCAAATTTGGACTTCACCAGCCATGCGTAACATACATGCCCAAGCACATACATATGCACTCACACATATGTAAACATGCATATACATATACCACATATATGTATAAATAAATAAACCAATAAGCACATGACAGGAAGGAAGGCAAATAAAGAGAAGAGAGAAGAAATGTGAGACATAAAAGAAGGTAGAAGAAGATGGATGTGTGGGGGAGGGTTTACCCATCACAGTAGACACAGGTCTCTTGTAAGAATATAATCAAGTAGAGGATGACAGCCGTTAGAATGAGTTTGTGCATAGTTCTGACTTACTTCTTTAGGACAGATTCCTAGAAATGGAGACACTAATTCTGGAGCCGAGAATAAGTTTGCAAGCTACTGGTGCATCTTGCCTACAGCTGCAGCTGTTGATACAGTTTTTTTTTCCTCTGAGTCTCTCTCCTAACATCCTGTCAGTGTTGGATTTGAGCTTGCATTTTATTTTATTTTTTTAATGTCTAGGTTCTCAGTGGTTTCTATTCAGGGACTCTCATTCTGGAAGCTGATGGTCAAATAATGCCACCATGTCCACTGAAGGCAGCAAGGCCATTGTCTGAACATGACTGTGATGAACTCTTTCTCTGAAGTTCACTTTTTGCTTGACTCTCATGTCCAGCACCACTCAACCCTGAAGGGTGCTTAGAACTGGCTTACACACACAGGCTCTTTATATGTAATTCTCAATGGCTACTGCACATGATGAGAGAGTGACAAACAGTGGAGCTGGGATTCAGGAAGATACTTAATTTTAAAAACTGTGACAAATTTTAAATATTACTGACAGACCAGGTAATTGATTTTTCCAAGAAGTTGAGATAATTGCCTGTATTACTTCTTTTAAGAATTATTACCCTTTCTATTATATAATTTATACATAGCTATCATTGCACATTTAAAAAAGAGTAATTGACAACATGGCTCAGCAGGTAAAGGTGTTGCCTCCAAGCCTGATGACCTGAGTTTGATCCTCTGGACCCACATGTTGGAAGGAAAGCAACGATGCTCACTGGTTATTCTATGATGCCTATGCACACACCCACCCATGCACATATACACTAAATAAACAAATGTGAAAAATTAAAAAGAGAATTCAGTAATGCAATCAGGGATAAATTAAGATAACTTGCAGTTTTGTCATTCAAAAATAACTCTATGCCTTTATTGAAACTTTAAGAAATGTTGATAGTAGACAGACTTAATTATATACTTATTGGGTTTAACTATTATTTAACAAAATGTCTTGTTCAACAACATTTCTTGTATAATGAAATTTTGGCAATTCACATTCTGCAGTGTATATCTATGATAATGCCTGTAACTATTGCTTTGCATCTGAAAGGTTATTTTCACATTTAAGTGAACAGTTTGCTTTTAACTATCGTTGACTCCTTTGTTGGAAGTTGAACTGCTTTTGATTAATGGACAGGAAAGTTTCAGGGGAAATCTGGTCTTAGGAAATTCAGAGTTGATTTTGGTAAAAATCAATGACATCTTTGTAAATAGTTTATGGATGTTACTCTTTTGAGCCATAAAATTGATTTTGTTCATGTGGTTTTCGTTTACTTTTAACTTATTGTTATGGGGTTGCATACTGGGGGAGGCAATAGGACAACCTTTCTAAGTCTGTTCCTTCCTTCTGCCTTATCTATTTTACATGGGTTCCTGGGATTGAACCCAGCTCACCAGGCTGTGCTGCAAAGTACCTTTACAGGCCGAGCCATCTCTGCTGCCCCAAACTCATCATTTTAAAGGCATTTTATAACCTTTGAAGTATTTCAGTAAGAGAAGCATATTCCTCCTTCAGCAGTCAGTAGAACCTGGAATCTTTGGGATGAGTGTGGACCACATCTTCCTGCTCCTTGTCTGACGCCTGGGATGTCAGCTTTGGAGTGATTTCTAGAATGTACTGCTAGCATTTAGTCTAGAATGTACCTCAGATTATCTTAGATTCTTTTTTATGTGTGAGGTTGTACCACATGTATGTTCTTCATCTCTGTTTCATCTGAGTTCTCATTCTGAATGTACATACACAGAAACAGAGTAACCTTGAAGCCAGGCCATGAGTACTTGGGCTGACCAGAGAAACTTAGTCCAAAGTTGGGCACATTTCTGGGAGAAGGATCTCAAATCCCAATGTGCCGATCCTAAATTCTGCTGAGCCTCCCTCTTGAGAAT
The DNA here is from genome assembly GCF_903995425.1 of Onychomys torridus. NCBI lineage: Eukaryota > Metazoa > Chordata > Mammalia > Rodentia > Cricetidae > Onychomys > Onychomys torridus. The sequence continues at coordinate 56,147,727 of NC_050447.1, forward strand.
GAGAAGGGAGGGTTTTCTAATTGTTTCAAGGTACGCCTTCCACTTGCCACCCTTGGGCTTCCTCTGACCACCTTGTCTTCTCAGCCTTAAGCATTGTGAACATTATGAAAATGACTTTCCCCCTCTACATCAATTCCAAGACCATTATGGTGTGTTTCAGATAACTTAGATTTTCATTCTGTGTTATTCAAAAGTAGAGAAGTGACTTTGTCTTGTATCTTTTTTTACCTACTATCACCCTCTCCTCTTCTTCTTCATCAAAAAGTATTGTTGCTTTTTGTTTTGCAAAGTCCTGTTAGAATATACAGTACTCTATCCACTATATGTTTTTAAATGATTTATTTTTATTTATGAGGATATATATATATATATATATATATCTCCACACATGTATTTGGGGTGCCCCTGAATATCAGAAGAGGGCACTGGAGTCCCTGGAGTTATGGGCAGTTATAAACCACCCTGTGAGGAAGCTGGGAAATGAACTTGGGTTCTCTGCAAGAGCAGTAAGTGATCTTAACTGCTGAACCATCTCTCCAGTCTCTCCTTCTATTTCTTTTTTTAAAATTTAATTTAATTTTACATATCAGCCATAGGTTCCCCTTTCCTACCCCCTCCCACCCCTGGTTCCCCCTCCCCCCCCATTCCCATCTCCTCCAGGGCAAAGACTCCCCTGGGGATTCAGTTCAACCTGGTAGATTCAGTCCAGGCAGGTCCAGTCCCCTCCTTCCAGGCTGAGCAAAGTGTCCCCGCATAAGCCCCAGGTTCCAAACAGCCAACTCATGCACTATGGACAGGTCTGGGTACCACTGCCTAGGTGCCTCCCAAAGAGTTCAAGCTATTCAATTGTCTCACTTATCCAGAGGGCCTGATCCAGTTGGGGGGCTCCACAGCTTTTGGTTCACAGTTCATGTGTTTCCATTTGTTTGGCTATTTGTCCCTGTGCTTTTTCCAATCTTGGTCTCAACAATTGATGCTCTGACAATCCCTCCTCTTTCTCGACAATTGGACTCCTTGAGATCCACTCGGGGCCTGGCCGAGGATCTTTGCATCCACTTTCATCAGTTATTGGATGAGAGTTTTAGCACAACAGTTAGAGTGTTTGGCCATCTGATCACCAGACTAGGTCAGTTTGGGCTTTCTCTCGACCATTGCCAGTAGTCTACAGTGGAGGTATCATTGTGGATTTCTGGGGACCTCTCTAGCACTTCACGTCTTCCTATTCTCATGTGGTCATCATTTATCATGGTCTGTTATTCCTTGTTCTCCCTTTCTTCTGTTCTTGATCCAGCTGGGATCTCCTGCTCCCCTAAGGTCCTTGAACCTTGCCCTTCATGACCTCCACTCACATCCAGGTTGTTCATGTAGATCTCATCAGTTTCCCTGTCAATGGGCGATCCCTGTGTCTTTCTTAGGGTCCTGTTTTCTAGGTAACCTCCCTGGAGTTGTGAGTAGCAGTCTAGTCATCTTTGTTTTACATCTAGTATCCTCCTATGAGTGAGTACATACCATGTTTGTCTTTCTGAGTCTGGATTACCTCACTCAGGACTTTGTTCTTCTAGATCCATCCATTTGCCTGCAAACCTCATAATGTCATTGTTTTTCTCTGCTGAGTAGTACTCCATTGTATATATGCACCACATTTTATTTATCCATTCTTCAGTTGAAGGGCATCTAGGTTGTTTCAGGTTCTGGCTATTACAAACAATGCTGATATGAACATAACTGAGCAAATGCCCTTGTGGTATGATTGAGCATTCCTTGGGTATATGCCCAAGAGTGCTACAGCAGGGTCTTGGGGGAGATGGACTCCCAATTTTCTGAGGAAGCGCCATATTGATTTCCAAAGTGGCTGTACACGCTTGCATTCCCATCAGCAGTGGAGGAGAGTTCCCTTTGCTCCACATCCTCTCCAGCATAAGCTGTCTTCAGTGTTTTTGATCTTGGTGGTATCTCAGAGTTGTTTTGATTTGCATTTCCCGGATAATTAGGGATGTTGAGCAATTCCTTAAATGTCTTTCAGCCATTTGACATTCCTCTGTTGATAATTCTCTGTTTAGTTCTATAGCCCATTTCTTAATTGGACTGTTGGGCATTTTGATGTCTAATTTCTTGAGTTCTTTATATATTCTGGATATCAGCCCGCTGTCAGATGTGGGGTTGGTGAAGACCTTTTCCCATTCTGTAGGCTGTCGCTTTGTCTTGTTGACTGTGTCCTTTGCTCTACAAAAGCTTCTCAGTTTCAACAGGTCCCATTGATTGATTGTTTCTTTCAGTGTCTGTGCTACTGGTGTTATATTTAGAAAGTGATCTCGGGTGCCAGTGCATTTAAGATTACTTCCTACTTTCTCTTCTATCAGGTTCAGAGTAACTGGATTTATATTGAGGTCTTTGATCCACTTGGACTTAAGTTTTGTGCACGGTGACAGATATGGATCTATTTGCAGCCTTCTACACGTTGACATCCAGTTATGCCAGCACCATTTGTTGGAGATGCTTTCTTTTCTTCCATTGTACAGTTTTGGCTTCTTTGTCAAAAATTATATGTTCATAGGTGTGTGGATTAATGTCAGGATCTTCAATTTGATTCCATTGGTCCAAATGTCAGTTTTTATGCCAGTACCAAGCTGTTTTTATTACTGTAGCTCTATAGTAGAGCTTGAGATTGGGGATCATGATGCCTCCAGAGGTTGTTTTATTATACAGGATTCTTTTGGCTATCCTGGGTTTTTTGTTTTTCCACATGAAGTTGAGTATTATTCTTTCCAGGTCTGTGAAGAATTGTGTTGGTATTTTGATGGGGATTGTATTGAATCTGTAGATTGCCTTTGGTAAGATCCCCATTTTTACTATGTTAATTTTATGTATCCATGAGCATGGGAGATCTTTCCATTTTCTGACATCTTCTTCAATTTCTTTTTTCAGGGACTTAAAGTTCTTGTCATATAGGTCCTTCACTTGCTTAGTTAGAGTAACCCCAAGGTATTTTATATCATTTGTGGCTATTGTAAAGGGTGATGTATCTCTGATTTCCTTCTCAGCCTGTTAAATACTTTAATTATAGATGGTAGATTTTCAGAAGTTTATCATTAACTGTATGGGAAATAGAGCTGTAATTAGAATTGAAACTCCATCTAACAGAAACATTTAGGGATATTAATATATTCTAGTGTTATTATAGAAAAAGGATAAATCAGGGTATAATTTTTGGTTAATGTTTTGTGTAATTTCTACCAAAATACTGGTAGAAAATATTTTTAAAAATAGATGTTTCTGATATTTAAGAAGTAAAGTCCACTTCTGTGCTTTTTTGATGTACATAAATTGGTGTACTGTATTTGTATAAATTTCTATGAGACAGGGTCTCTTTATATAGCCTAGGTTTACTTTAGGTTCAATACGTAGCCCAGGCTGTCCTCAAACTTATGGTCTTTGTGCCTTAGCCTTCTTAGTGCCAGAATTATAGTTACACATCAGCAGTTCTAGTTGTGGATGCTATTTTGATAGTTTAGTTTTATTTAAAATAAGTTACAATATAAAAATAGGAATCTCAGGAAAAATAAATGTCACAGAAATACACACATAAAAATACATTCCCCACACAGA